>NC_081409.1:233551251-233853393 GCF_030272615.1 Cryptomeria japonica
CATGTTATCTATTCCAGATCAACACGTCACATTATGGAGATGGTTTATTGATTGGATATTGTATTAAGCCGACATACTGTATCACATCAAGACATTTGTAATTGATTTAATTGTAATATATTTAGTGAGCCGACCTTATGATGTGGTCTAAGGTTTTGTATAAATAAATGTAAAATCTCATTTGTGAGATATGGTATGGAAATAGTATGAGTGTGTGAAAATATTGAAGAGCAAAAAATAAGAAGATCCTTGTGTGAATCATGGAGACATTATCTGAAGATTGAAGGAAGGTTATGAAGGTGTTTAGCACTCATATTCAGAGCTTAAACTGATATTGAATCCAACATTGCAGATGCTATTTTGAGCAATACATTGTATTGGATTTAACCATCCAACTGTAGTAAGTGTGACTCCTATTTTGTGATTGAGCAGTGAGCTCTAGGCAGTTGGCATTTCTGCATGTGCAGACCCCATTTGTATACACTTATTATCTACATTAGTATCATCTGATTGTGGGTAAGGTTTCCCACCGTGGTTTTCCCCCTTACCAGGTTTCCACGTCAAAATCTATGTGTCATGTGTTGTGGATGTTGTTTTTCTTTATGTTTCATGCATTAACTTATACCGGTACTGCTATAATTGTTAATCTGTTTTACCAACATTTAAGTTTGGTTTACCAACATTTAAGTTTAAGTTGGAATAATTAGCATTTGAGTTATAATTTATATACAACTGGTTAATAATTGATTCACCCCCCCCCCGTCTCAGTTGTCCTTCTGGTTCCTAACATAAGGTTGGTTAGTGCCTTTACCTTGTTAAAGGTAGCCTAGTTAAAGGACTTAGAACATCAATCAATATGTCACCCGATTAAGGGATTTTTACAATGGGACCCATTAAAGTCCACCTAGTTAAGGGATTTAGTTGCAGTTGTTAGAATGCAACAGATGGATGCTCTTCTAAAACTACTACTGATTAGCTTGGTCAGATCACATTGAGGAATCACACTAGATTTGCGTCGGTTGTGTTTGTTCTACACAACTCTGATCTCTTGAATGCACTATCAACTCTACCTTCTACCGATTTGCTGATCCTTGAATATCACATTGTCGGTCCTCTGTCACTTGAGGCACCACTCTGTAAAACTCCACTCTACCGGTCTTCTGTCATTTGGATCTATCGTCTCTTAAACTCCCCCCGTGTCCAATTTCACATAATCTTCAATCACCTTGACAACAACCATCTCAAGAATGAGATATGTGTATTTATAGACCTTTTAGTCTATCACCAACTTTTCCCTCCAAAACATACCTTTTAAAATTTTCTTGTCAGGCCTTAAATTGTGCCTCTGAAATCATGTAGGAATATCTATCAATATAGTCAAACATGTCGATAAGTCTGTCAGTGACTGAGAAAAGACTCCCGATTTAGCTGGTTGTAACTGAACGTTACCAGTATGTCGGTTACCGACTCTTCCAGTGTACTGATCAAAACATGTCTAGCCGATTTCCTCTTGTATATCGGTTTGTTCTTTGCTTAGCCGGTGAACCTCATTTGTGTCGATCTACTCACCGCTACCCAATCTTCTTACTGTTTGCCGGTCTACTCACTGCTTGCCGGTCTACTCACTACTTGTCGGTCTACTCACTATTGATGGACTGTGCCAATATACTCACCGCTACCTGATCTTCTTATTGTTTGCCAGTCTCCTTACTGCTTGCTGGTCTACACACTGCTTGCTGGTTTACTCACTGTTAATGGACTGTGAAGATTAAATAGATGATGTTGCCAACAATAACAACCATAACATTTACCAGTCATACAAAACAATATCAGAATTCCAGCAAACTCCCCCATTGGCATTGGTGGCAAATACTACAAATCGCTACAAAACTGTGCCAGCTCTGGCCCCTATTCCTGACAAGATTCCAAAATTCCCCCTTTTGCCATCAATGGTAAAGACCATCCACAAGAAAATTTGTCAAAATAAAGCAAAAATCTCTTTAAAGTTTTATTGAGCCACTTTCAAGGAATATTCCCTTGAAGATTGAATTTCATTCATGGTGGTGAAGTGGCCATGTAAGACTACAATGAAGACCTCCATATCATCAACTATCTTACAGTCAGGTGCATGTATTAGGCGGTCTACTTCATTAATGTTTAGTTGCATGAAATCAATAATTGGTGCTAAATAGCACTGGAGCTCTAACAAACTAAGACTTCTTTTGTCTTCTTCATCTTTCAACCTTCTGATTTTATGATTGAGCATTTTGACTTTTCAAGTAAAGGTTGATGTTGAACTGCTGAGGGGATCAAACGAGCTTACTAGATCTTGAATCTCCTTTTGAATCTGATTTCTTTTATCTTCTAAGTCTTTGATTAAAACATGAAAGTTTGAAGATTTCATCAGTAGTTGACAAACTTGCTACAGTATGGTCTTAACTTCTTCTATTCTGGTGGAAAGAGAAACTTTTCCAACTGTTATCTGCTCCATTAGGTTATCCCCTCACTTTGTTTCATATTGCCTTACTGCAACCTTCTCCAGATCAGTTGCCTCTGAACTGATTGCTTTAACCAAAGTATCCAACTAATCAATAATGGGTGCAGTATCATCAACTATAATGTCCGAGATGAGATCAGAGAGAATTATTTTGGCAAAAGTGAGGATTCTTGCCTTCTTTTTCGTCTCTCTCAGTTTTACCTTTTCAGCTTGGATTCTCAGTTTTTCTGAGACTTTCATCAACTGTTGGGGGGTCATTTTCTTTATATCAATGACTGAGTCACCTTCTTCTTCCTCCTTTGTTCCTTCTTCCATTTCTAAAGTCTCAACTTTTGAGCTAGTTGCTATGATTATTCTTACCTTTTTCTTTTCATTTTCATTGTCTAAGTCTAACTTCCTCTTTGCCAGAGGGGTATCCATCACTACTGTGTTATCCTTTATTTTCTTCTCTTCCTCTTTTCCTTCCTCTACTTTCTTCTCTTCCTTTGTTCCCTCCTTTGATTTCTTCTCTTCCTCATTTCCTTCCTCTATTCTCTTCTCTTCCTCTTTTCCTTCTTCTGCTTTCTTTTCTTCCTCTTTTCCTTCCTTTGTTTTATTCTCTTCCTCATTTCCTTCCTCTGTTCTCTTCTGATCCTCTATCTTCTTTTCTTCCTCTTTTCCTTCTTGAGAGAGATTAGGATTTGGTGTCAATAAGGTTCTGTGAGGTGTATCCTCATAAGGAATATCTTCAAATAACACTTCATCTTGACTGGAAAGCTTAGTTTTATCAGCTTCCTCCACCGGTGAAGTATGAACTAGTTGTTCGATACCCTTTGTCAAATTGGGGTGTCTGATACAACATTTCCTATTATGTACTCAACTGAGAAAGTATCAAATTCTTTAGTGGAATCTTTTTCTTTAGCTTTTCCTTCGACAAGGACAACTGCACCTTTGTCCTATTTTATTTCTTTTTCAATTTCTTCTTCAGTTTTCTTTTGTTGGTTCATAATTTCCTTCCACAAGGCAATACCTTCAACATATACTCCTCCCACTTCTCCTATTGACACTCTCCTAGTTCTATTCCTTATTTTGAAATATTGAATGCATGCTTTAGCCACCAGTGAAGCTTGTTCAAGGTCTAAGTCATGCTGCACTTCCATGAGTGCTTTTATTCTAAGTTCCTTTTCAGTAGCTAGAGCTATCTTCCATCTTCCTTCAAAGTGATCTAGCGGATCTGATGGGATAATCCCATATAATTCACTAGGAGTCCTACAAAAATTGTGCAAGTTCCAAATTAGGGCATCCTCAATTTTCCTTTTGTCTTCTTTGTTACTGATGAAATATCTCCTTCCAACACCACCCAGACCTCCAAACTCTTTGATCCCATGCACCAACTCATCAATTGTTGGAGCTTTGTTCCTCCCACTTCTTCTAACATCCTTTATTTACACATCTGATAAGGTGTCAGTGATATAACCTTCGTTCTCATCATTTTTAGGCTTTGGATCACTCTTTTTCTTTCTGGTGTAGGTCACTCCTACCGGTCTATCTTTACTTGGTGAAGATACCAGAGTACTTAGATCCTTTTCCTTTGAGTATGTTGTAGGCTTGGTTGCTGCAATCCCCTAAGATTTTGTCTTTGTCACTTTCTTCTTTCCACCTGTTGATTCTTCATCTTTATCAGGTGTGACCCTTGTTTGCACACTCACACCGGTGGAGGTAGTGGCACTGGATGCTTCACCTCCATATTTCTTATCAAGGGTATCAATCATTTTCCTTACTTTTCTTTTTATGATAGGCACTTGAAGTTCCTGTTTAATTTTAGAGCTTTCCTCCTCATATGTTCCAAACATTTTTTCCTTCAAGTCTACTGGTTTAGACAGAAGCATATTGATATAAATTTTAACAAGATCTGCTGCAACCTCATAGCCTATAGGTGGAACCAAAAAATTTCTTGGTTGAACTGCTTGAATAATACAACAGTATATGTCTACAAGAAAACATATGTTGTCTTTGTATTTATGCACTATTCCAGTTGGAATTCTTTCTCTCTTGTACATCCTAATTTGGAACTCCTCAAAATATACCCACATTTCTTCCCCAAATTTATTTCCCAAATCCTTAATCATTTCACCTATCTGAACCATGTTAGGCTTCTCCTGTGACCACACTACACTACCCTTACCAAGAAAATATTTTTGCACATAGAAAAATATACAAACTAGTAGTGAGCCATATTTGAAAGACTGCTTCTTGTCCTTCTTTATTCTTTCCATGTTCACCATGAATTGACTTTGAATCATCTTGCATATATCATATGTTGCATTCTCTTTGATAATTCGATATCTAGCATGGATGGCACCACTCGACACACTATTCATCTGACTTGATTGATAAACTCTGTATCCCAACATTGCAGAGGCAAATATTACTTTGGCATCCTTGATATGGGTGATTGTCATTGCTCTACTGTCACACCCGGATTTGGTTAATCAGGTAACTTCCATTGATGAAATTGTTCTTAGGGTTAATGCTTCACTGGTTGCACTGAACCCTATCACTCTTTGAATCACCTCCTTTGTGATCTTGATCAGTGCATTACCTTCCAGCCATAGAAATTGATCATGAACCTTGCTCTGTACATATCTAACCCAATCACCATGAAACTGATCAGGAAAGTCAATAGCATTATCCAAACCCTTTGTCTTTAGAGGTATAAATTCTTCTTTCAATTTATCATTGTCACAGAACACATCAAACTCATTTCTAATGAACTTATCTCCAAGTTCTTCGAGCTTGCAATGAATGTAGGAGCGAATATCTTCTACCAACAATACACTGGAGGACACATATGATAAAGCACCGGTCTTGTCGATTTCACCGGCTTTCATCGGGTGCAAATTGAACTTGGGTTGGGGTTCCTTGATAGTTTCAACCAACATAGGAGTCGATAACAATGCTGCCATTATGACCTTCAAACAAGCTTTTCTTAGATGCGGTTAAAAACCCTTCCCTAGGGAATACCAAACACAACTATCGCTCTGTTTGAATTTTCCACACAAACAAGGCTTGGATCACACAGGAGCTCAAGAAAGTTCACAAGAAGTTAGTGTAAATGAAAATGTGCTAACATTTCCTTATTTATCCATGGAGATTTACTAGCGCTGGAATCCAATGGTCAGATTTGAAACTTACAACTTAAAGTACACTGATTTGACTTTACCGGTTATTTGTTGCCGATATCGATACTCAAATAAATAAATCACGGGACAAACTTCAATTAAGAACTTTTAGACCAGATTTTATGCATCATTACTATGTAGATAAATACATCCTTATATTTGTTGAAGGGATTCAAGAATAATCTTACCATATGTTCTCCTCCTGGGCATTGGTATGCCTAGTTAGAAGTGGAACTGTCATCATCGATGGATGATGACTTGGTTTCAGAATTTCCTTGTCCTTCTTTTCCTTCATCCTTCTTGATCCATGTATTTTTCATTTCATCTCTTATTTCTTCAGTTGTCTTCTTTCCTTTCAGGTCATTTTGCTCTTTCTTCTTGCTAAATTGGTTCTTGTCTACAGACCGGTTGTAGGATCGGCTCTTGGATTTTCTGGCTAATTGGTTGATCTTATGGCAGTTAAAGCATGCCATACTAGTTGTCCTCCATGGTCTTGAATTGTTTCTCTTACCCATTATCATTCTATAGTTTTCTGCAACATGACCAAGACTACCACACGCGAAAACATGTGGCATTCAATTGTTTACTCCTTTTGATAGGACTAACTAGTTTGAATGATGATCTTGATATATTTGTCTTGAACCTTCATTCTTCAAATCTGTGTCCAAACTTATTGCATGTGAAGCAATGTCCAGTAAATCTTCTTCCATTTAGCATATTGCTAGATTGAGATCTGCACTCATAAGCAGTGTGGTCATACTTATGACAATTATGGCGATAACCATCAAAGGTGAAAGTCTTCTTTTGACTAACTGGTTTGTTTCTACAGTCATTGGTCTTATGACCCAACTTACCACAATGATTACAAGGGAATTTGGAAGACTTCATACCTTTTTCTTTTGGATGGTTTCTTTTATCATCCTTCATCTTTTTGAATTTAGATGATTCTCTAGTTTCCATAGGACCTGAACCGGGGTAACCAAAGCCGGTTGTATCCTTTGTTCTTCTCTGAGATTTGAACTGTTTATCTACCTTCTCAGAGCTTTCATTGAACTTGCTCAGCTTCTCATTTCTCTCATTCTCAGTTTTCAACTCACTCTTGAGTTGTTCAATCTCTTTCATCAACTTCTCCTTTTCTTTTGCATTGTCATTCAGATGTTTGTGTATATATTCATTCTCATGAGTTAGAACTCAGATTTATTCATGTTTCTCAATCATGGTTGCATCATTTTCTCTCAAGGCATCTTCAGCAAGCCTCCTGGCTCTTTCAAATTTTGACAGTTCTTCTTTTGCCTCCCTTTTTCTTTCATCAACACTTTTGTTGGCTTCCAGTATCTCAGTCATTCTCAGAGCTTGACCTTCTTGTTCTCTTTTGAGATGAGTTTTGAGACTACTTTAGCTTCTTCAGATCCACTCTATTCAGAGAGTTGATCTATGATGTCCCAACTCTCATTTAGCTATTGAGCTAATTCCTTCCTTTTTGTAAGAGATTTTCTCAGTCTCTCTTTTAGCTGAGCAATGATTTCATTGGCTTCATCAATCTACTTCTAATACTGGTACTCTTCCACGATCTTTATCCTCAAGTTGTCAAGCTTCACTTCAGAGGAACTATGCTCTGATACCAATTGTTAGTCCCAACCGGTACAAAGAGGGGAGGGGTGAATCAATACTTTACTAGTTTTAAACAATTGAAACTTTTACTTTAAGTTTGAACTAATTTACCATTCACCAATATAGACAATTATTGTAGAAGATTAAGCATACATGAAAAGATACACAAGGACACATATTTATCTCATGGAAACCCAATAGGGAGAAAACCACAGTGTGAGTAGGAACTCACAAAATTTGTACTCTTCTGGAGTATGCTCGATTAAGAGACATCCCTGTTAGGAGATTACAAAGACACTGTTAGGTGCCACCTAATTAAGGGATTTTGAATAAGGCCGGTTAGTGCCTTTACCTTGTTAAAGGTAGCTCGGTTAAAGGACTTAGAACATTAATCATGATGTGACCCGATTAAGGGATTTTGACAATGGGACCTGTTAAAGTCCACCCAATTAAGGGATTTATGTTGCATTTGTTAGAAAGAAATAGATGGATGATTTGCTAAAACTGCTACTCATTAGCCTGGTTAGATCACACTGAAGAATCACACTAGATCTTCATTGGTTGTGTCTGTTCTACTCAACTCTGATCTCCTGAATGCACTATCAACTTTGACTTCTTATGATTTGTTGATCCTTGAATATCACATTGTCGATCCTCTGTCACTTGAGTCACCACTCTATAAAACTCCACTCTATCGGTCTTCTGTCATTCGACTCTACAGTCTCATCAACTCCTCCTATGTCCAATTTCACATAATCTTCAATCATCTTGACAACAACCATCTCAAGAATGAGATATGTGTATTTATAGACCCTTTAGTCTATTGCCAACTTTTCCCTCCAAAACATACCTTTTAAAATTTTCTTGTCAGGCCTTAAATTGCGCATCTGAAATCATGCAGAAATCTTTGTCAATATAGTAGAACATGTCGATAAGTCCATCGATTGATTGAGAGAAGACTCTCGATTTAGCTGGTTGTAAATGAACATTACCAGTTTGTCGGTTACTGACTCTTCCGGTGTGCTGATCAAAACCTTGTTGGCATTATGTGAACTAGTATGAGGACATAATGATATTGTATGTTGTCATTGATGTCAATATGTGATATGAAGAGAGAACCAACATATGTGAGAACCGATATATATGCCAAAGTAAAGTGGTGTATTTGTTCTAGGTGAACCGGCATGTCAAGGTGAACCGACATGTAGTCATGGGAACTGGCACATGGAAGCATTGTATGACTACCAGTTGGTAGGTAGTTTCCACTTCAGGATTTCCGGTTGGAGTATCTCAAGCCCGTGTGACTCAATCGATGATCTTTATGTGATGAAGTTAGCATGATAATGAAGAACAGATAGTGTTGCCACGTAAGCCTTGTGCACATGAAGGATCTTGCATAAATAAGAGTTCTCCTATCTACCTCGGGAATGTACGAAGTCTGTAAATGTTGATAATGTGTGATGGGTTATCATCCGCCATGAAATCGGTGGAAAATGAACGATGGAGAATGTCTTGAGATTGGATCAAGACTATTGAATTCAATACAGTATGATCAATGGTCAGGATTGAACCATTTGAATTCCTTAACCTAACACGTCTAGGGTTTAGGGTTTATGTCACCAACCTATCTGTTGTCCTATAAGGTCGATGTTGTGATTCTTTCAGTTGTTGGCAAAAGTTGTGTGTGAGTATCCAAGAGAAGGGATACGTGATTCTTGCCAGCCCAGAGGAGAGAAGTGATACCTGTAGAGTGTAAGTGCAGAAGGTGAAGAGGAGCTTAAGCAGATCTGCATTGGCATTGAGTGTTGTTACCAGATCATTGTAATACTTGTTGATCTCTAACCACCTCAACGGTTGGAAAATCCCCTAACAGGGTAGCCTTAACCGGCTTGTTGTAAATCCCTTAACAGGGTACCTCAAAGTTATTAAGATCTAGAAAGCTAGAGAGCTTTGGAAATCCTTTAGCTATTGAGTTCTTGAAATCCTCTAACAAGGTACCCTTAACAGGGTTTAACCCTTAACCAGGTATTGTAGTCATCCCTTATCCGGGTGATCCCTAACAGGATTGGTTCCTAGCAGAACCTATTGTATCTGTCTTTAATAGGACAAGGCTCCTAACAGAGCAAACTTCCAAAGAGTTCAACAACAAGCTTGTGGGTATTCATCCTCACTGTGGTTTTTCCCAATTGGGTTTCCACATGAAAAATATGTGTGTCATGTGTGATGCTTTTATCTTGTGATGCTTTGTTATTGCCTATTAAGCATATGATGGTTCTGTGTTTTATGCCTGTCAATAAAACATGTTGAACTAGCTGTTATGAAGATATGATGATAGATTACCTGTTCATACATAAGGGTGAGATGGTAGTGTAGTTTTGAGTTGAGTGGAAAGCTAAGTGGGCAACCGGTTTATGATTGTTTTGGTTGTTCTGGGTTTTACCGGTTGCACTCTGTTTCAAACCAGTGTCACTGTTTGCCAGTCATTTGGAGTAATTGTTGTTGAACCGGTTTAGGTCTGTATTTTGTCTGTACTGATTCACCCCCCCCTCTTAGTACTGGTTTGGTACTATTCGTTCATCATTGAATTATCAAACCTGTCTATCTAATTTCCTCTTGTATAGCGGTCTGTTCTTTGCTTAGTCGGTGAACCTCTTCTGTGCTGATCTACTCACCGCTACCCGATCTTCTTACCATTTTGTTGGTCTACTCACTACTTGCCAGTCTACTCACTGGTTTCCACTCTACTCATTGCTTGTCGGTCTACTCACTACCGATAGACTGTGTCGATCTATTGACCGCTACCTAATCTTCTTACTGTTTGTCGGTCTACTCACTGCCTGCTGGTTTACACACTGCTTGCCAGTTTACTCACTACAGATGGACTGTGAAGACTAAAGAGATGATTTTGCTAATAATGACAATCATACCATTTACTGGTCATACAAAATAGTATCAAAATGCCAAAATTTTAATTATTTTGGTTCTAGTTATGTGACTTGCATGAATAGGTACCTTATTTGCAAGATGCATCCACTTAGAAAAGTCATAATAAAAAATATGAAACAAAAAATTACAAAAAAGTACACGACTTCTAATACTCACTCTTAAATATCTTTCTACTAAATATTTTTTCAGAATAATAAATGTAACTATAACTTTTTGGACATGCACACTAGATACTTTATTATGTTTTATTGGAAATAAATAGGAACGATTTTGTGTGTGCAAAATATTTGACTACCTTAATCTTATCCATTTTTTATAAACTTTAGTAGTTTGGAAACTATATTTAGAGTTCTACAATTCTTGTTGTTTCAGTATCTTCAAATATTGAGTGGAAGAGTCTCAAATTGCTCCTCCAAGTTCAGGTTTAGCTATTTTTTTAAAAAAAGTGGCCAGTTATACCCCCTTTTTGTTCACCATCTTGGTGTACTTACCCACTGGCATTCCCTAGAGATGACTCCATATAGAAATGAAAATGAATATTAAGGGGACTTACCAAATTGATAAAAACCTATTAAAATTGTCAATGGATTAAAATTAAAAAACCATGGATAAATAGAGATTCATTCCCCTACTTCTACAATTTATTAGTGACAATAGAATATATATTTACATTAAATTCATAATTAAATATGAAATACATTGAGAATAAGGAAAAATTTACATAGACATTATTAGAAAGGGTTTCCATGTGTTTGACACACGAGTAGTCCTACTAAATTAGATTATCTATTGCTAAACCTACATTAAGACTCATCTTTTGTGATAGTTTGATGAAGGGTACTCCCCTTACAAACCCAAAAGCACAATAAAAATAGAGAAAGAGATAGAAAAATACAAGAAATAAACACATGGTTTCTCTCATCCAAATGAAATGAATTTACACCATTTAGAAAATGACATCTACAACCACATGAGCTTTCTTATTACTATAATTTGCATTCAGAGCCACAATTTGCACAGGTAGAACCATCTCCTAAAAACCCTCCATTTGCCATCTTTATCAAGAATTTTTAATGGCCGTAGAATATTTTAGAGAGTGTAACTCGTATTTGGGCACCATAAGTCCAACCATCTATTTTCTCACTCAAGAAGATATATTGGAATTTTTGTGGATTTTGATAGTAATTTTTCTTACAGTCATAATTTTTTGATATGACTATTTGACCTTCAACTATAATATATCATTGGAAATCCCTTAGAAAGATGATTGTCTATATAATGGGGTTGTTAGGAACATTATGATTTTCAACCAAATTTATGGTCCACTTGGAGCCTCTAAGTGCCTCAAATTTGTCTTGGAAAGTTTTTTAAAAGATTTTGAAAAATAATAATATTAATATCTCACAAATGGCAAATGATATGGAAGTGATTTCTTCACCATTGGCTTCATTTCACTATTCTAGATGTTTTTGTATGTTCTGGTCTCCATAGGTGCTTAAATGCCAACTTACTAAAAATAGTACCCTATCAATTTTAGCCCTTATTGTAAAAAGAAACAATATTTTTGGGCAATGCAAGATTTTTCTTACACCCTTGAAGCTCCTGCATCAAACTTTCCTCCTTACATCCTTTGAAATTTCTAGGGTTGAGTTCCCCACTTTTTATTCATCCACTTAGAAGATCCTTTCCACTTTAGAGGGAAGCACCTTTATTCTTTTTTTTTTGTGACTTTTCCTTCACAATAGCTAACTCTAACAAAGCCTCCTTATCTCCACTTATTACCAAGGCCAGTAGGCACCAGATCTATATACTTCCTAGTTACCTCACTATTCCCATCCTTTCATCCATCTTTTCTTTCACCTCCTATTGTATAAGAATCTTATCCAATCATTGAGGACAAAAATAGTCTAGCAAAGGCCATAACAAAAAGAGGATGACCCATTAAAGGAATTCTTTCCTGGGTTTTATGGAACAGGGTATTAAAATTAGTGATTGCTTCTTGTAGGGCTCTTTTAATGGTTATCAACTATTGCAATAGGGATGGACGATCTCCCTTCTCAAAAAATATATCAAAGAAATAGATTCCAAGTGCATCCCAATCTATTATGGAATTTGGAGCTAATGATCCATACCAATCTTGTGCCTTTCCTTTAAAAGAAGTTGCAACCAATATAAGAGCAACATTTTTTTTTGTAACATTGCGCATAGTACAACAATCAACTACATCTTATAAATGTTATATAGGTGTATTAAAATCCTCTCCCATAAAATTTGACAAGGATTTAAATGTTAATGCAAGAATAGGGTCCCATTGGGCTAGAGGTACAAGGTTGATCAATGGAATTCCATTATTCTAGGAAACAAGTTCCTAGGTGGTGGATGGGCCATCTATGGTTGTGGTTGAGCTTGCGCTTGAGTTTGTATTGTTCCTTGATTAGCAACTTTGGTCAAGTTGTAGTTACCAAAGGGGGTAATCACAAGCCTAGGTTCAAGGAAGTTTGAGATCTAATGACAAGCCTATGGATCATATACTTGCTTAAGGTTTCAAAATTATGTCCCATCAAGTATGCTAGAAAAAGAACTGATGATCCCTAAAGTCTGTAGTTATGAGGAAATAACCTTATGGGAAGTTCAGTTAATGGGGGACTAATTGTGCTTCACTAAACAACTTCCAGGATTTTAAAAGCCAACTCTTCAATTATTTTGGGCGAAAAAGGGATAGATAAAAATAGAGAAAACAAATCTACATCTAAGGCAAAATGTTGAGACTTTCATCATATGTTAAAATTTACTATGGGAAATAAGGAATATGTAATCTCCTAAAAATTAAGCATAGAATACCACTAACTCTTTATAGTTAGAAAGAGCAAAAAAAAGGCATAAGGTCATAAGACACAAAACATAATATTCAAATCCTTCTATGAGAAGCACCTATTAAGACTTGGCCATGATACAAATTCCTTAATTACTCCACATTATTATTCATTCTATAGCTGACTTCATTATATGTAAGTTTTTTATCCAAAGATTATAAGAAGGTCAAAGATGCTTTGTAAATGTGTGTGTATGGATGTGTGATTTTGAAGAGGGAACAAAGCGAAGGTGGTATAGACTTGAAAGCTGATCAAAGATTTGAAGATCTAGCGAATTATTCAGAGAATGATTTAAATAGAGTTGATATTGGCATTGCATAGATGCTCTTTGTATAGTTCATAACATATTTCATATTATATTGAACAATTATCTGTATCTTGCCCTGAAGAAGAAATATTTAGTTTATCAAGTCATCTTTTGTGTCTTACCTAAAGGTGTGCACCTTAGATTGCAAGTCTAGAGCAATAAGCTCTTTGGTCATCGACCACACTTAATGTAAATAGTGAATATACATATTGCAAGTTTAACTCTCACCATGGTTTTTTCCAGTTTGATTTTTCTATGTAAAAATTTGGTGCTATTGTTTGGATGTCTATTGTTGCTTTATGTTGGTGAATGTTGTATCACGATAATTTGATAAAAAATTATTTTATGTTGATTCACCCCCTCTCATAATTCTAGTAAGTGTTCAACATAGTATTCTACTCACTTGTGACATAGAAATTTAAATGATCTACCAAAGAAAACCAAACACATGGAAGAGGCAAACTAGGCATAGTCTGATATGATTTTCTTCATAGATTCATGAAATGAAACTAAAAATTATGAGCAATAAAAGAGTCTTGATATTTTTAAAAATATGATGAACCATTAGTACAAAAATGCGAGAGGCTTAAATAGAACTCAAAATTTCTAACCAATAGAAAAATAGAACTATAAAAGCTCAAGCATATTTGCCGCATGTAAATGTCATCATGGAGATCATTGCAACAATATTTTTTTTTCAATAAAAGTGGATTATTCCACTAAACTTTTTTATTAATATTTTTTTATTTTTTACACAAGATTCAAAGAGCATACCAGAGGAAATAACCTTGGGAAGAAAACCTCCGGTCACAGCTTATAAAATAAACCTATAGTATCTAACAGATCAATTTATACACCCCACCCAAAACCACATACAAAATGCGGTCACAACACATATAATATTAGTTTTGCATAGAGCCCATATGACAATTTGCCAAAAAAACCCATTGGATAATTTTCAAATGTAGACTCTATAGCTGCTATCAATGGAAGAAGACAAAATTTTCCAAAGCCCTGTGCCAAATCCCATGAGCCAAAAACCTTCTTGCCAAAAAAGAAAGTATCAAAAAACCTTTGGAAAAACACTATTATATCAAATACCATGACCTCGAACTCTTCTATAGACAACGAACATGAATACTTGAAATGAAAGGGGAAAGCGTGAATAATTATCATCATAAAATTTTACATCGACGTTACTCAAGAAAATCATATGACTATTGTTGCAAACCTTCCCATACCCTAGAAGGGATTTCCTCAAAACCCACCTCTCACTAATTAGCATTGCTATCAATGGCTATATTTACCAAATAATCTGCAATCTTATTAACTTCTCTGTAACAATGGGATACCAAGAAAGATTCAAACAATTCTAATTTTTGTAAAATGGGATCAAGTATATACTGCAAATTCCAACAATTCGATTTCTTTTTCATAACAGGGTATGTGCAGGATCATGGTGTGCCAAAACAAGCCCTTAAGTGGCAATGAAATTTCATAAAATCAGAGTTATGCAACTTGACATGAAAATTTGAATAAGTTGTGAAAATTATTTTTAAAATATGTAAGAAGAGAATATATAGAAAATTGAATGTAGTCTCTAAGCTACTAGTTATTTTTTGGAAAAAAAAAAATTCTATTTGATGAAAATTTCAAATTTCAATGCAGTGATACTAAAATTTCAGGAAAAAAATAAGAAGTAGACGTATGTCTGACCACCCTAATCACAATCAAATATTAATATTATTTTTATAATATTTATAATATAATTATTAGACTCATGTCTGGATGTGACACATATTTTTTTTAATTTTTAATAAATTAAATAATTATTTATAAATTTTTTACTACAACTTTTCAGAAATTCAGAAACTCCTATGTCTGACCACCTTAACTTGGTCAAAACTTTATGAAATTTAATTTATTTTTTTTCCCTATATTAGAAGAAGCATAGGATGTGACGCATATTTCGGTTTCAAAAAATGTTATACCGTTTGAAAGTTATGAGTGTTTTTCAATCAGTATATCAATCAGGACTATTGTCAGAATTCAATTAGAAAATAAATAATAATTATTTATTAAAGTCAAAATAAGACAAGCCTTATATTGTTGGAAAGATGGGAATGTCTTTAAAAAACCCTTTTCATTTTATCAATTTTGGTTACAAAAAAGGTCGTCAGCCACTAGTGTAAAGTCTAGAAAATCAAGGAATACTGAAAAACACATTTTTTCAGTTGACTTTCTAGGCTTGTCACTTCCAAGACAAATACCAAAGCGTTCCTGAGCCTAAATTGGAAAATTTAAAATTTGTCTACAAAAATCAGATATCGGATTTTATCCAATATCCGATTTTAATACAAAAATTTGCGGTCCCCAAAAAATTTCCCGTTGCCGCAATTTATTTGGTAAACTACCACATGGCAGAAATCCGAGATTTGATTAAATCGGATATCAAATTTTATTCGTCATATTTTTGAGAGAGAGAGGAGAGGGAGAGAGGGAGAAATAGAGAGAGAGAGAGAGGTGGAGAGAGAGAGAGAGAGAGAGGTGGAGAGAGAGAGAGAGAGGAGGAGGGAGAGAGGGAGAAAGAGAGTGGGGAAGAGAGAGAGAGAGAGAGAGAGAGAGAGAGAGAGAGAGAGAGAGAGAGAGAGAGAGGGAGAGAAGGAAGGGGAGATAGAGAGAAAGAGAGAGAGAGAGAGGAGGAGAGGGAGAGAGGGAGAAAGAGAGAGAGAGAGAGGAGGAGAGGGAGAAAGAGAGAGAGAGAGAGAGAGAGAGAGAGAGAGAGAGAGGAAATATGACCCCTAACGACACAATTTGGTGTCTTAAGGGGTCCTATGGTGTAGTTAGGGGTCATATGGTGTCTTGGGACACCATAGGACCCCTTAAGACACCAAAGCATGTCGTTAGGGGTCATATGGTGTCCCAAGAACCCTTATGACCTCTTAGGACACCATATGACCCCTAATGACACCATATTGGGTCACTTTGGGTCATATTGTGTCCTAAGGGGTCCTATGGTGTCCCAAGACACCATATGACTCCTTGGGACACCATCGGACCCCTTAAGACACCAAAGCATGTCGTTAGGGGTCATATGGTGTCCCATGAACCCTTATGATCTCTTAGGACACCATATGACCCCTAATGACACCATATTGAATCGCTTTGGGTCATATTGTGTCCTAAGGGGTCCTGTGGTGTCCAAAGACACCATATGACTCCTATGGACACCATATGACCCCTAACGACACCATAGGACCCCTTAAGACACCAAATCATGTCTTTAGGGGTCATATTGTGTCTTAAGGGGTCCTATGGTGTCCCAAGACACCATATGACCCCTAACGACACCATAGGACCCCATCCTCTCTCTCTCTCTCTCTCTCCTTCTCTCTCTCTCTCTCTCCCCACCTCTCTCTCTCTCTCTCCTCCTCTCTATCTCTCTCTCTCTCTCTCTCTCTCTCTCTCTCTCTCTCTCTCTCTCTCTCTCTCTCTCCTCTCTCTCTCTCTATGACTACTAAAATTCGATATCCGATTTCTACAATGTGGTAGATTACAAATAAATGGCGGCAGCGGGAATTTTTTTTGGGGACCACAAATTTTGTACTAAAATTGGATATCGAATAAAATCCGATATCTAATTTTTGTACAAAAAATCAAGAAAAAAAGGGTTTGTGGGCCATTCTATAGATTCCAACGGCCCACAGTTTGCATATTCTATTTTTTGTCGAGGATCACGGGTTTTCAGACAGCTAGAGACAAATTTGTGCTTTTGGGAGATTCTAAAAGTGAAAACTTACATTGTCAATCACAAAGGCACATGTGTGGAGGGAAATGGGGAGTAGTAGTCGTCGGAAGTCTAAACGCAAAAGAAAACTTTCAAATGACCAAATTGAAGTGTATAGAGAAAGAGATAGAGAATGTCACAGGAGGAGAAGACAAGGTATGTTAAATATTTCTAATGTTACTTCAGCTAAAGAGGAAATTGAATTTGAAAATATGCCATAAGTTATTGAAAATGAAAATGTATATTTTGAAAGTGAAAATATTGAAAATTTTGAAAATGTTGAAAGTGATAATGAAAATGCTCAACATGTGGAAAATTTTGACATAGGAGGTGAAAATGTGGAAAACTTTAATGTTGAAGGTGGAATTTCTCAACCAAGTGAACCATATGTAACACCTAATTACTTTATAAATGAAGACCCTCTCATGGATGAAAGACAAATTCCAAATCCAAGACCTTCAAGAACCCCAAAATGGTTATTTGAAATCGATGAGAACATTATTGCGAATCTTGAAGGCAAGAGGTCAACAAGAATCGTTCAACTGTGGGCTACACAACTTTTCAACCAAAATTTTAGCAATAAGACATTGACCGAGCAATGCCAACTCTTTGTTCAATTGCTAAAGATGATAAAGATGAGACCATTGCTAAAGAAATTGAAGATTCGTATGAATAAGAAGATGGAGAGAAATTCTATTATTGCAAAAAATCTATTTGACGCTCTCAATTCTATTGGAAAGAATACCAAAGAAAGAGATAAGAGAGCTGCTCGAAGAGTGATTACAACCTCCTTAGTAAGCTATCAATTGAGGAAGGCTCATCAAATGAGACAAACTTCTGTTGATTTTAACATAAACCGTAAAACTTTGGATAGAGCACTTACATGAAGACAAAGACTTGACGATCCACTTCAACAAGATACATGGGCATTTGGTGGGAGGCTTTGACATGTTGATAGAAAGTTGACTGACAATGTGAAGGAAGAGATTCAACAATTTTGGCACTCTAATTCTAGAGTGTCACCCAATGTAAAGGACGTTTTGAAATAAAGAATCGACAATCGAGACTGCACATCGCATCCCAAACATTTCTTGGAATCAAGCCAAACAATGTTGTACAAAATTTTTTGTGAATTACATCCAACTTTGCAAATATAACAAAGGGCCTTTGAACCTTTGAAACCATTTTATTGTGTTCCTCTTAAGATTCACAATACCTGTTGTTGCAAGTACCATGTGGAGTTTTCAATGTACCATGAACTTTTATGTCATATTCATTCTACGATACATACTAATGAAATGTTGCAGGAGTGTGGTGTAATGCTATTTCTGAGATCATCAAGAGACTTGCAAGATCTATTTTTATGCCCTAGAGATGATGGCTGCTATTTCTGTAGAAATGATTGTTTGAATGAGAAGTGCTCAAAATGCGGTGGGTTGTCAAAGTTTGTTTCATGTTTTCATGAGGGCAGCGAACATGAGTTTGGAAATAATTATGTTAAGAAAAAAAGATACAAGACAGTGAAATATACTTTGAAGAGTGGAGGTGAAGGTTCTAGATGCGAATTAGTCTCAAGAGAAGTGAGTATTGCTGATTTTATTTTGGATTTTAAGGAAAATATTTTCTACAAGTATGCAAGGCACACCCATAGGTCTCAGTGGTTGGATCAATAGTTTAGGATGTGTAAGAACTCTTTCCTGATTGGCACTATTGTATCGGTGGTTGATTTTGCAAAGAACTATACATTGCAACCACAAAATGAGGTATAGTCTCAGTACTACAATTCAGTCTAGATTGCTATTTTTGTTCACATTACATATAGACATGCTCCTGATAGTACAAAAGAGGACAGGAAGATAATCAGGGAGTATCATTTTTATATGAGTGATGATAGATCACACTCCTCTGAGTATGTGCAACATTCTTTTGAGAATTTTTTTGAGTTCTTGCATGAGAAAGATATTGCAATTGATCGACATATAATATGGTCAGATAACTATACGGGTCAATTCAAGAATGCATGTATGTTTTATTGGTTGAGTAGAATGCATGTGGAGAGGCGTATACCTCATATTTGGTGTTTTTTTGAGGCAGGGCATGGGAAGGGAGAGCATGATGGAGCAGGTGCATGTTTGAAGAGATCTCTATTTAAGGAGCAATTGAGGATTTCAGGTGCAAATTTCTTCGATGCACGTTCTATTGTTGATTGGTGTAGTTCAACATTGTCACATGGAGGTACTCTTGATTCAACAATGAGCAGATTCTTTTGGTTGGTTGAGGAGGGAACAATGGGAGATAAATTGGATTGTCAAACAATTAAAGATTCTTCAAAGATGCATTCATTTCTCAGCTCAGATGCAAGTACATGGCCCATTTGGACATGAGCGTTGGCTTGTTTTAGCCAGAGTTGTGTTTGGTGTGATTGGGATCAGTGCGAGTCAAGTGAGTGGGTTGATACGTGGGTTCCCCACTATCTAACTCCTTTATCTCAAACAATATCCTTGTCAAACGATGACATGGAAAGTTCACTTGAGTATGATCGTCTATTAGATCTTGTACAGCCAGGACATGTTTTTGCAGTTGTTGCACCGTAAGGGAATGAAGAGAGATCAGAATATTGGTTGGCATGATGTGTACAGGGAAAACAAAAGCTAACACAACCAGTGATAGATGATGATGGGTTCACATATCCTACAAGTTCAGTTGTTGTTGTGGGAACTTGGTTGTGAACATACATGATTAGAAAGAATGGCATACCTACATTTGAAGACTATGAGAGACACAAAACCATTATAATTTATTCACACCTTATTATAGCTACAAATGTCAAGTTGTTGAAGCATCAAGCAAAACCGAAGACCAAAGAGCTATGGACAGTGACTACTGTTGATCATGAAGCAATACTGAATACTCTTAAACAAAGAGATGACCCTTCAGGCACACTTGAATAGTAGGTCTTTAATGGTGCCTTATTTTTTTTATCATGCATTTCATTTCAAACAATGATCATTAAACCTTAATGTTCAAGTTTGTTACGTGTATATTAAGGATGTGTTCAAAATACAGGTCTATTGATGAACTTTTTTTTTAGAAACATGGTTTTTGTATGCACATAGCGAGTACACTCGATATAATTGGAAGGGACGTATTTTTGCAACACGACTTATTATCATGCATTTGATGAGCTTTACAATTTTTGTTATTAGACAACACTATTTGATAATTTTTTATGATATAATTATCGCATAACCTTTATGCTCATGATGGTCTTTTTTGATGATATACAACAATATCACATTATGATTTTTGCATCAACATAGTGGGTTCTGTTGATATAATTTGAAGGGACGTATTTTTATGGTATCTAATCCCACCTTTTAATTTATTATCATGCATTTGAGTTGAAGTGATTGTCATAAATCCTTTATGTTCATCCATGAATTTTATGTGTAGACTAACAATTCTTAAAAATACAGGTTCATGCTAGATCATTTGTCATTGACAAGACCCTCTCTTGGTGATGGTACATATTCCTTTGTGCATTAATGAGATTAAATTGTGGGTCTTGTTGTGTTTATTATCATGAAGATGATTCAAATGCATGTGGCCAGGACACATCTACAGTGGATCAAATTGTCATGACAAATGATCTATTGAATCAAACATTTGACATTGATGGTCAAGGTGGTCTATTGAATCAAACATTTGACATTTGACATTTGTTAATGTTGGGCCTTCAACATCAACACCTACTAGTCAAGGTGGTCATTGAACTTTCACTCAGGTAACCTTGTCTATTTTTATTCATTAATGGTTTATAAAATAAAGTCAATTAGATTTTGGCAATTGAATAACATTATTTCATTTTCAGACGCTGACATCAGATGCACCTAATATTCTCTCCACAATGGAGCATGGTGTTCTCTAGCAGTAGCATCTTTGATGCTTTCCACAAGGCTTTGCAACTTCAGATTGTGAGTGTGCCCCTGTTACAAATGAATTGTACTTTAATCGACATAGATGGTCTATGATGGCTTTTTTGTAAGACTATATTGTTTTATAGCATATATTGTACTTTAATCGACATATAACAATATCCAAGTGGTGGTTGGCATGAGATTGAATATGGTAAGTTGTATGCATCTTGAAGTTGAATGTGATATGTTGTATACATCTTGAAGTTGAAATTTGATTAGACTTTTTCAGCATTTGATGAATCATAAATGTCATTTCATTATTAATCTTGTGAGTGTGAGGTGTAGGAATAAATATCAATTACTTTGAAAGTCATGGATGGTTGTCCTGATATGATAACCACCACATGGTTGTGCCTTATGAAGAAAAGCTGAACAGATAATAACTAATTGAGAACATCAATTCAAATCCATAATATAGAGGATACTAATAACAGATCTTTGTATATTTATTTTTCCTAATAATGAAATAGGTACAACTGTATTGAGATAAAATGAAGCTTTTCTCTCATGGATGTCAGATGCATAGGGTATGACCCCGAGCGTTCGATCGAGTGGGGGGGCAAAACAGGAGTATGTGTAGGGTAATTATGCCTAACTCGACATGTCAGAGCCGACGGTTTGTCATCGCGACAAGCAGAACAAGAAATCGACCATGCGACAACATTCCATTGAGTGAGACTGACGATTTTTTTGCCAACCAAAAAATTGTTGCCCTAATAAAATCGTAGGGCAACTTGAAAAATTGAGATAGGCTTTTGTAGGGACCTCTCTCGTGGCCCCATAGGTTCAAATGGATTTTTCCCAGGTGCCATGAATTCTGAGTTAGGGCCCGTCAAAGTTTGACAATTTTGAGCACTTAGGGCGCTCAAGGGACGATGCCGGTAGGGTATGACCCCGAGTGTTCGATCAAGTGGGGGTGTTAAAAAGGAGCATGCGTAGGGTAATAATTTCTAATTGGACATGTCATAGTCGATGGTTTTTCATTGTGATGAGTAGAATGAGAAATTGGCCACGCAACAACATTCCATTGAGTGAGACTGATGATTTTTTTGCCAACTGAAAAATTGTTGCCCTAATAAAACCGTAGGGCAACTTGAAAAACTGAGATAGGCTTTTGTAGGGACCTCTCTCGTGGCCCCGTAGGTTCAAATAGATCATTTGTAGGTGCCACGGATTCTGAGTTAGGGCCCGTCAAAGTTTGATAATTTTGAGCACTTAGGGCGCTCAAGGGACGACGCCGGTAGGGTATGACCTCGAGCGTTCGATCAAGTGGGGGGGCAAAAAAAGAGCATGCGTAGGGTAATAATGACTAACTGGACATGTCAGAGCTGACGGTTTGTCATCGCGATGAGCAGAACGAGAAATTGGCCACGCGACAACATTCCATTGAGTGAGATTGATGATTTTTTTGCCAACCGAAAAATTGCTGCCCTAATAAAACTGTAGGGCAAATTGAAAAACCGAGATAGGCTTTTGTAGGGACCTCTCTCATGGCCTCGTAGGTTCAAATGGATCATTTGCAGATGCCATGGATTCAGAGTTAGGGCCCATCAAAGTTTGATAATTTTGAGCACTTAGGGCGCTCAAGGGACGACGGTGGTAGGGTATGACCCCGAGCGTTCGATCAAGTGGGGGGGAAAAATAGGAGCATGCGTAGGGTAATAATGCCTAACTAGACATGTTGGAGCTAATGGTTTGTCATCACGATGACCAGAACGATAAATCGACCACGCGACAACATTCCATTGAGTGAGACTGACGATTTTTTTGCCAACCGAAAAATTGCTGCCCTAATAAAACCATAGGGAAACATGAAAAACTAAGATAGGCTTTTGTAGGGACCTCTCTCGTGGCCCCATAGGTTCAAACAGATTGTTTGTAGGTGCCACGGATTTTGAGTTAGGGCCCATCAAAGTTTGATAATTTTGAGCAGTTAGGGCGCTCAAGGGACGACGCCGATAGGGTATGACCCCGAGCGTTCGATCGAGTGGGGGGGAAAAATAGGAGCATGCATAAGGTAATAATGCCTAACTAGACATGTTGAAGCTGTCAATTCATCATCGCGATGAGCAGAATGAGAAATCAGCTACGCAACAACTTTCCATTGAGTGAGACTGACGATTTTTTCGCCAACTGAAAAATTGCTGCCCTAATAAAACCGTAGGGAAACTTGAAAACCTAAGATAGGTTTTTGTAGGGACCTCTCTCATCATCCCATAGGTTCAAATGGATCATTCATAGGTGCCATGGATTCTGAGTTAGGGCCCATCAAAGTTTTATAATTTTGAGCACTTAGGGCGCTCAAGGGACGACGCCGGTAGGGTATGACCCCAAGCATTCGATCGAGTGGGGGGGGGGGGGTAAAATAGGAGAATGCATAGGGTAATAATGCCTAATTGGACATGTCAGAGCTGACGGTTTGTCATCACGACAAGTAGAACGAGAAATCAGCCACGCGACAACATTCCATTGAGTGAGATTGACGATTTTTTTGCCAATTGAAAAATTGCTGTCCTAATAAAACCGTAGGGAAACTTGAAAAAATGAGATAGGCTTTTGTAGGGACCTCTCTCATGGCCCCATAGGTTCAAATGGATCATTCACAAGTTCCATGAATTTCGAGTTAGGGCCCATCAAAGTTTGACAATTTTGAGCATTTAGGGTGCTCAAGGGACGACGCCGGTAGGGTATGACCCTGAGTGTTCGATCGAGTGTGGGGGAAAAATAGGAGAATGCATAGGGTAATAATGCCTAACTGGACATGTCAGAGCTAACGATTCGTCATCGCGATGAGCTGAATGAGAAATCGACCATGTGACAACATTCCATTGAGTGAGACTGATGATTCTTTTTGCCAACCAAAAAATTGCTGCCCTAATAAAATTGTAGGGAAAATTGAAATACCAAGATAGGCTTTTGTAGGGACCCCTCTCGTGGCCCCGTAGGTTCAAACAGATCATTTGCAGGTGCCACGGATTCCAAGTTAGGGCCCGTTAAAGTTTGACAATTTTGAGCACTTAGGGCACTCAAGGGACGACGCCGATAGGGTATGACCCCGAGCGTTCGATCGAGTGGGTGGGAAAAATAGGAGCATGTGTAGGGTAATAATTCCTAACTGGACATGTTGAAGCTATCATTTCGTCATTGCGATGGGCAGAATGAGAAATCGGCCATGCAACAACATTCCATTGAGTGAGACTGACGATTTTTTCGCCAACTAAAAAATTGCTGCCCTAATAAAATCATAGGGCAAATTGAAAACCTGAGATAGGTTTTTGTAGGGACCTCTCTCATGGCCCCATAGGTTCAAATAGATTGTTTGTAGGTGCCATGGATTTCGAGTTAGGGTCCGTCAAAGTTTGACAATTTTGAGCACTTAGGGCACTCAAGGGACGACATTGGTAGGGTATGACCCCGAGCGTTCGATCGAGTGGGGGGGGGAAAAATAGGAGCATGCATAGGGTAATAATGCCTAACTAGACATGTCAGAGCCAACGGTTTGTCATCATGATGAGTAGAACAAGAAATCGGTCATGCGACAACATTCCATTGAGTGAGACTGATGATTTTTTTGCCAAATGAAAAATTGCTGCCCTAATAAAACTGTAGGGAAAATTGAAAAACTGAGATAGGATTTTGTAGGGACCTCTCTCATGGCCCCATAGGTTCAAACGGATCATTCGTAGGTTCCACGGATTTCGAGTTAGGGCCCATCAAAGTTTGACAATTTTGAGCACTTAGGGCACTCAAGGGATGACGCCAGTAGGGTATGACCCTGAGTGTTTGATTGAGTGTGGGGGAAAAACAGGAGAATGTGTAGGGTAATAATGCCTAACTAGACATGTTGAAGCTGACGGTTCATCATCGCGACGAGCTGAACGAGAAATCGACCATGTGACAACATTCCATTGAGTGAGACTGATGATTTTTTCGCCAACCAAAAAATTGCTGCCCTAATAAAACCATAGGGAAAATTGAAATACCAAGATAGGCTTTTGTAGGGACCCCTCTCGTGGCCCCGTAGGTTCAAACGGATCACTCGATTCTGAGTTAGGGCCCGTCAAAATTTGACAATTTTGAGCACTTAGTGCGCTCAAGGGACGACGCCAGTAGGGTATGACCCCGAGCATTCGATCGAGTGGGGGGGCAAAATAGGAGCATGCGTAGGGTATTGTTCATTAAATGAATTGTATTGTTTATTGAATGAATTGTATTGTATTGTTGATTAAATGAATTGTATTGTTCATTAAATAAATTGTATTGTATTGTTCATTAAATGAATTATATTGTTCATTATAAAAATAACACTTACGATGAAATGAAATGAATTGTATTGTTCATTAAATAGCCATTATTAACCATTGTTAATTATTGGAATGAAGATTAAATATTTCCATGATAACACCACACACAGATGAGCAACAATTTATATGATCGAATATCAACTTCTGTATATATAAAAATGTTGAATGATTACAAATGTATGTCCATACACAAATATGGCATAAACGCCAACTGAAACAAAATGTATGTCTAAATACGTGAATGTATGTCCATATATAGAATATACATGCCAACTAGACATGTAAGCATCCCAAAAATATCTATAACATCCTAAGCTGCTGATGGATCATCAAAATCGATCCTCTTCACTGCACTGCTTGGCTCTGAAGGATCCTGCACAAGAAAAACAAACCACGATTAATATTAGTTATATTATATAATTCACATTCGAAAAGTTAACATAAAAATGAACTATTTAATTGAACTATTCATGTTTACCTCATCTCCACGTTTTCTCTTTAGCTTTGCAGGACTCTTGATGTATGTCTTTGGTAGAGGAGGTATGTTTTGAATATTTTGATACATAACCTACATATGTTCAGAAACATGAGATTGATACAAGTTAGCATATAATTGTCACTGATAATAACAAATTATATCTACTAATCAAATAATAAAATAAACACACATCTACTCAAGGAATCTCTTCTTCTTCTTCAGGTATACTAGGTGTAGTCATCAAGGATGTGAAGCCAAGAGTTCTCTGTATATATACACAACAAGTATATGAAACTATCAATCTATGTCTAGACATGTATAATCACTATAAGTTATTTAAACTATTCATTCAATCATATTTGCATTCAATTACCTTTCCCTTGTCTCCAATTGCCCTACCAGATCCTAGATCACACTGCACCGCACTTGTGCTGCTTGTCCCCTACAAGAGTAAAATAAGATATACATGCAAGTTACTACGTATTCTAATTAATACAAATATAAATGATGAGCATGTATGTACAATAAAATACAAATGACTAGGTGCAATAATATATGTACCGGCAAGCTATCGAGGCTAAATGAAATGGCCGACAAGGTGCCCTCCTGAATCTATCTCAACTCATCCTCGGTCATCAATTGTTAAATAGACCATGTAAATAAAAATTAGTACTTAATATTATCTAATTTATAAATATTTAATTAAAATATGACATGAACTGTGAAAACACAAATCTTACCAATACATCATCAATGTATGATGATGGTGCCTCCTCACCTCTAGCATGTGAGGACTCCGCAGGGTATGCTCCAGTCTGTGTAATAACCTCTGGTGCATCATACATCTCATGCACCTCATAATCTGCACTGTCCACAGTAGGATCAACAGGCTGTCCAACTGGACCCAAGCATACGTGCCCACACATGACACAACTATGGGGCATGCATATGTGTGGAGCCAAGGATGACGTGTCACTAGCACTAGATGCACCACTACCATCAAGAGTGGGCTGAGCTACTGACGTAGCCTAAGAAACCAAAAGGCTACTCAAAGAGTGAATAACCGATATGGTCCGTGAAGCTGCCTCACAAATGATATCAGGATGCTGAACTGTAGGTGGGGGATCAACAAGAGGAGGGGGGACATATGGGCCCTGGACTACTCTGACTGCCCCAGGTCAATTTTGGGGCATACCTAAACCTACACCCTAGAAAGGTTGGATGTCAAAGTAGTTCACATGTTTGTGTAAAACAAACTCAACATACAATTTTTTTATGAAATAGAAGGGGATATCAAGATTGTTGTTGGGTGATTTGTCGAAAACCATCCACCAACAATCCCAAAAGTTTTTCACAATCCCATCATTTGTGCACCATTTTATAGAAAGTTTTGTTTTTTTGGGATCTACGGGCTGACCAGTACGGGGATTGACAAACAATGAGGCGATTTCGGCTTTGGATATCTCAAGATCCTTGATATCCTTATACGACAAGCCATCTGCATATTTTTCCTTCATAGAATCTCACCACAAAAGGGTGGCATCATGCTCCTCAGTCATGGTTTCCATACTTTTTACGATCGACGTGAGAGGATCAAACAATGGGTTTAGACAAGGGATCCTACGATATACTTCTGCAATCCCCCTCAATTCATTCAAATTTTGTGCAATCAAATCTTGAATTGAGGGGGGTTTGGCAAATGAGGGTTTGGTTGTTGCAGTTGTGGTTGGTGAGTGTTTTCATTGTTATCCCCCATTTTTAACCTAATTGAATGTAAACATTTAAATTTAGTTAACAAATTTAAACAATTAGGTATTTGATTTTTAAAAAACCTAGTTTTCATGAAAAAAAACCATATTTTCAATGAAAAAATCAAATAAATACAAAAAATGAATGAAAATGATTCAAAATGACAAAATTCTTACCTCTAAATCTATTTTTAGCAATTTTTTGTCAAAACACCGGATATCAGATGGAGCGGATATCGGATTTTGACAAATTCGCGCGACCCGTGAGTTAAAAATGACTCACAGGATTGTCACTGTCGAAATATAAAAGTATCAGAAAATCGGATATCCGATTTCAACACTTAAATTGTTTTTAAATAACATATATAATATAATAATATATTATAATATATAATATAATATAATATTATATTATATTATATTATATTATATTATATTATATTATATATATTATATTATATATAATATAACATAATATTATATTATATTATAATATATAATATAATACAATATTATATAATATATAATATAATATAACATTATGCCTTATTATATATTATATAATATTGTATTATATTATATTATATTATATATAATATTATATAATATTATATTATATTATATAATATAATATAATACAATATTATATTATATATAATATAATACAATATTATATTATATATAATATAATACAATATTATATAATATATAATATTATATAATATTATATAATAAATAATATAATATTATATAATATAATATTATATATAATATAATATAATATAATATTGTATTATATAATACGTAACATATAATATTATATAATAAATAATATAATATTATATAATATAATATTATATATAATATAATATAATATAATATTATATAATATAATATTATATATAATATAATATAATATAATATTGTATTATATAATACGTAACATATAATATATTTTTTTAATTAAAATTACAAATAAAAATTGGATATCGGATAAAATCCGATATCCAATTTGCATAGGTAATTACCAGGCTAAGGTGTATTGACACCCAGGCCAAGCAAAAAGTCAACACGGATTTTCGCGTTTTTAGGCAAGTGAGGAAGGCTATTTTTTTCACATCGCCACTTTTTGGCCCCCCTTGATCCTGCATTAACCCAACACATTGAATAATCACCATAGAATCACCTTCAATTATTAAGTCCTTAATTCCCAAAGAGATTGCCATATCCAATCCAAAAGACAAAGCATTAAATTCTGCATAATTGTTAGTTTTAAAACTAATAGCATGGCACTTAACTCAAATAAAATTTGCATTGTGATCATAAATTACCATGCCTACCCCAGCCGGCCCAGGGTTACCACGAGAGGCCCCATCAAAATTTAGTTTAAAGTGCCCTTGTGGAGGAGGTTTCCATCTAGCAGAGCATCTCCTACCTATTGCATCATTCTTTTTTAAAATTGAACCATGAGAGGGTAAAACTGATAGCAGCTTCCAAACTCTAGTAATTCTACTATCCCAGTGCGAAAAAGAAGTAGGATTTTCAAAATTCTTATAAATAAATGACAAAGCAACCTAAGAGATTGAAGACTCAATTTTTAATCGAACCTCAGACACAGGAGACCTTGTTTTTTTAAATATCCTGTTGTTTCTCTCTAGCCAAACATTCCAAATCACAATAGATGGAGATATGATCCAAAGGCATGCATAAAAAGATGAGGCAAACATAAAGGGCCAAGATCTAAAATGGGAAATGAGATCCTTACCAATAACAAAGGATATATTTAACTTCTCAAACAACCACTGCCAACATTCATAAGCATAATCACAATGTAGGAATAGGTGTGAAGAAGATTCCAAATTTTTGTTACAAAGGACACAAGGGAAAACAACAGTAATACCAAGTCTGTCTAGTCTCATACCTATAAGGACTCTATCATGAACTGCCAACCAAGCAAAGGCTCCAGCTTTGGGAAGACAAGTCGAATGCCAAAACAACTTATAAAGCCAAGAAGATAAATCTTTAGCAACCATAAGAGAGTTGTAACCATCTTTAATAGTGTACTTACTAGAAATATTCTTTGTTCAAATAAGTTCATCCTCAGAATCAGAAAAAAATACAATTCTTGTTACTACTTATCGAGTTGCCATTAGTTTTATGTTCAAAGTTATTCTATATACTCTAGTCGGTATGCATAGTCCAGTCGGTTATAGAAGAAAGTAGTCTCAGAGCGTAGTATACACTGAGGTGTCTACCGAGTATCATTCCATGTCTACAGAGCAGCAAAGATGACACACCGAGTTGATATACACCAAGTGAAACGTGTTGCCAGATTCATTGAACTTGGACATACATATGGAAACGTGTTACAAGATCAAGGAACATCTAACCGTTATCACATTGGTAATTGCGCTTAAAGATTGTGTATGATTTTGAGGTCATGTAACCAATGAAATATTTTGCATGGTTATGTATTCGATAAAATATATTTGTAAGATCGAAGCAATGAATGGATCACCGTCATAAGAGATCTATTTATACAACATGGACTAAGAATAGATATATACAGGTAGCATGACAGAAAGGAAGATAGAGAAATATATGAAGCAAGACATGTGAAAGCACTAAGTGTTATGACTGTTATAGAGACACAGAGGTCACCGAGAAGGATTTCAGAGAACAGTCAAAGAACAGAGTAAACAGAAGGGTTTACCGAGTTACTATATGGGTTATCGAGGTATGCTATAAGCAAGGTAATCTTATTCTGAGCACATAGAATCTGCTATAACATCTCAGATGTAAAGTTGCAGATATTTGTAAAGATTTTATTGTACTATTTTGAAGTTGTAAGAGAAACCTTTAACAGGGTAAAAGACTCTAATCAAGTCTATAAATTGTAAAGCCTCTAACCAGGTGCAACATTTAGATTAAGCGTTGTAAAATCCTTTAGCAAGGTAGATCTAATAGATCTTGATACTTCTAACAGTGTAAGCTATCAAAAATAGCTAAACATGTAGCTCTAACTGAGCAACCTTTATTATTGTAGTAGTGAAGTTGTGGGTGCCATCCCCACCACAGTTTTTCTCTCTAACCAAGAGTTTCTACGTAACCAAAATACATGTGTTATGGAGTGAATCATGTATGATTCTTATCTATTTGTTTTAGCTTTATATTATGTTACTACACTATTCGGTTTATGCATAACAGTAAAGTTTTGAAGTACTGATTCACCCCTCCTCTCTCAGTACATTAGCTTTCCATATTGGGCCTAACAATTCTATCCCCCAAAATCTTTTCAAAATCTAATTTCATGCTTTGATCAACATCTAAGAAATCAATCGACTTCCATCTAGCTAGCTTAAGGGGTGAACCTATTAATTTTGTTCATTATTACTCTGTTGTGTGCATGATGAATGCAAACACTTCAAGGATTGTTTCCTCTTGTTCCTTTATGTTATTGTACACAAGGGGGCTTGTTGATTTTTTCCCTTTTCTTCCCTTTCAAAGTCACCTAGTAACCACCATAGTTAACGTCTCAAAGAGTGAGACTATTAAACAAAAATGCATGAAAATACAAGTGGCAACTCTATGCACCTTAAGAGAACTTTGAGTTGCATGACATTGAAAGGAACTCCATCAATTCAAATCAAAAATTTAGTTCATAGGCTACAAAAGAGGTTGGCATTAGTTGAAAATAGAAGATGAATTTATATGACTATGAGGGCATATTAAAACTCAACCCTGAGCTATTATAGATTTATCTACAATTTATCTATTATACAAATATAAAATTTTAAATTATAGTTGAGGAAGCTTGAATAAATACAAACTAATATTTTTATAGAAATTAAAAATATATACCTTCTCTTTATCTATATTATCTTTGCATCCTTCATATAATTTATGATCCTTTTATGCTAAATTTTAGTATGTAGTCTTATTTTTCCTTGTCCATTTATTTCCCATTTCTTTCTTTCCAAAATATCACTCCAAAATTCTTTTGTCGAATATTTATTCATCCAAAGTCTCCCAAAAATTGGCAATACAAATTTTCCATTTCCTTTCCAAATGTTTTGCTTGCAAAAAATCGAGACAAAAATGCATGTTCTTCTTAATTTTTTTATTTAGAAAATACAAAAAGTACTTCATATATATAGGGAATTCACATAAACATTTGTTCAAAAAATTTCAGCTCAAAGGACCTTTTTTCAAAGATTAGTAGTTAAGAATGTTTTAATATATTTTTTCTAGGGGAATTTCATTCGAAGGTCAACTATTAATTTTTTTTCCTATTGCTTTAGCCACCCAAAAGGACCTTCAAACAAAGGTACCTTTTTTTAAGATAGTTTGACTCAAAGGTACCTTCATTATAAGGTCCTTCAAACAAAGGTGCCTGGTTAGCCTCTTTGCCTCAAATTTTCTTCAAAAATTTCAGTTTCAAACCTCATTTTGGACCTTCAAGTGGAGTAAACTTGACAAGATAATTTGTAGGATTATAGCCCTCAAAATGAGCTTTCCAAGAAGTATAATTTTTAACATATTTTAAATATATTATATATTTATTATTTTTAAGTTTTTCCAAACATAGTTTTTTCATTGAATGTCAAGTTATATATTCTATACATTTGGAAAAATAGTTAAATAGTGATAAAATTCTAAAATGTTTGTGCATTAAATATTTATGCTCTTGTTTCAACAAAAAAAATTAAACTTTGATACATACAAAACAAGTTATGCATTAAACCATTAAAACCTATGTCCAAATTATAATTACTTTGACTTCAAAAATTAATTAAAAAACTATGAAACAAAAAATTATGTAAAAATATTCATGCACTAGATATTGGTGTTACAAACCTATATTTTCAAAATTAGAGTTTTAACCTTTCTATAAAAAAAGTTGTGTTATGACATAAATGTCACTTTTTAAAAATGTTTTTCATTAAGATAAGTGAATTTTTGAAAGGGCCTTGAACCTTATACAAAGACAAGGATAAATATTGAAGCACAACCAAACACCAACAGACTTCAAGAAGAAGCAGAAAAATATTACAAAAGACAAAGACTTACAAACACCAAACAACCCACCCTATGTCAAGAAGGTTTAAAAAATGATCTAATGAATATTTCTTAATCTCAGTATGAAAATTCTTCTCTCCAAATATTTCCTTTTTGAAACAAAGAAGAGTTTTTGAATCACTAACAAAACCATTTATTGGCCCCAAATTGTTAACTAAGGAGTCCATCGTTGAATAGTCCATTTGGGATTTACCTCTAATATCTACTTTCTAAACCTTGTGAAGAGGAATAAGGGAATCCACTTAAGATCTAGTAAATACTTGTTCTTCCAAACAAAATTGTTGTTTTTCATTCTTCAAGTAGGTATTGGAGGCATGACCCAATTTACTGCAAGAATGATAGATCGTTGGGGAGTCCTCATAGCCTATCTGCTACACCAAAGTACCAAATTTTAAAGAAAAGGCAATTTGAGTGGGGAGCTTCTAGTTTCTGTCCAAAAATACATAAAATCTAGTGAAAAAGAACCTCGTCATAAATTTAATGATCTTATAAATAGCATAATATTTTCCAAAAGAGTTAGCAATAATCATTAAAACCTTTTCATTCCAAAATTCTAAGGGTAACCCTTGTAGAGAAAGCCAAATAGGAAACTTGAATATATTTGCCATTGGGTTAAAAATGAGAGATTAAATTTAAAGATCATTTAATCATAGAAATCAGGGTCCTTCATGAAGAATCCTAGAGCTATCCTCTTGGAAAGAAATAGAAAAAAAAGGAAAAAACCATTTGACATAGTTGATACCTCGACCGTTGAAGTTTCCAAAATTGAAGCATCCATCTTTTAACAATATTAGTATTGGGTCACTTCTCATTAAATATCTCAACAAGTGAGCTCCTAAGCTAAGTAGATGATTCAAAAAGAATAGAGTTAGAAAAACCAATGTAAATATGTGCATCCACTATATCCTCAAGAGAAATGTACCCACAATAGAACTCCTAGGAGAATAAATTTCATCATTGTCCTTAGGGGTAAGATCATGAATATATACTAATAAATAAGAAGTAATAGCCATAGGAACATCAAAGATATCATTAGGGTTTGGGTCAAGAACATCAACTATTTGATAAGAAGTAGTAGGCATAGGGACAAAAAAACTCATAATAGAGGTTAGATCAAGAATATAAACCAAAGAGGAAGAAGCAACATCTATAGGAAAAAAAAAAATTTGTATCCATATTCACACACTCTAAAGAAAAAATAAACAACCTTTGGAACCTTCCCAACACAATCTACTAACTTATCAAGAGGTGAAACAATATCCTCAATAACCTTGGATTGGAATCATCTTTCTTCTTGAGTGGGATACAAGGGTTTTTGTAGATCTATAACTTTATGTTCCATCAAGGAAGACAAAATACAAAAATAATGGGATAGAAACCCTTTCCTCATACCTAAAAATTGATCACTATCCATGGCCTCAACCACATGTAGCTCAACCATCTTTTTCTCATTTAAACAAGATTCCAAGAGGATATTCAAGAGGAGCTCATCCTCTTCACCTAGATCTTACCCATCCATAAATGATAAGTCAAATGAAGATAGTGTTGTAAATATGCGATTCGGGTTGTCATTGATATCAAACTTGTAACTAGATGTGTTATTTTGTTGTTCTTTGAGTCCAAAAGTAGTACTATTATGTATAGTTGGCATAAGTGTGTCAAGTATGTACAAATTTTGTGTGGAAATATGGAAACTATTTTAAGGTGTTTTGCATGGAAAATATTGCTGGTATGTTGTGTTTTTGGAGCTTCGATATTATTCAATTTGGTTTGGAGGTGGAATGTTGCTACTTGTGATTGTTCTAATAAATAGTCTAGTTGCTCAATGTTTTGGTTCGGTTTGTGCCGGAAATATATCATATGATGTTGAGGATGGCTACCATGGTTCTAATGATACTTTATGTTGACTTTGTGGTTGTCTACATGTTGTTTTCTTTAGTTTGAATTGAAGTTTAAATTTAGAATATCAACATAAGCTAAAAGGTTCTATTTTTGGGATCAAACTAAGGAGTTTGGTTAGGGGGGTCGCATATGGTTCTATTTTGGAGGTGTCTAGAAGGTGTGCCAACATGGTGTGGTCCTCCATACATTTCATTTTCCTTCTATACTTTCATTGAGGTAGGTAGTTGCTTATACATGTTTCATCTACCCTTGGTCGACTTAACAAATGTTCTAGGTGTTGTGATCGATATATATATATATATATATAAGTCAAAATCATTGTAAGGATATATAGATATATAAAGAAGGTGTGGATATAGTGTGAAGATATATTGTGATCCAAATATGTGATAGAGCAGAGATGAAGGTTGTTTTAGATGTGATTTAACTAATAAACTGCAACTTGCATTCCAGTAAATGCAAATTTTCAGATAGTTCAATCTTTGATATTATATTGTAATTTAGACTATCATTTATCTTTCCCTAAGGTCGTGCACCTTAGCTTGCAATTCCCTTCTAGAGTAATGAGCTCCCTAGCTTGTGGCCTAAATCATTATAAACATTAATATCTATATTGTGAGTGTAATTCTCTTTGTGATTTTTCCCTGTTTGGGTTTCCCACATAAAATTTTTGGTATACTTGTGTGATTGCTTTTGTCATTTCTATTATTTAATTTTATGCATATAGTGGATGGAATTACTATTGTGTTAAGAGTTTAATCTGATCAATTTTTAAGTATATGTTGATTCACCCCCCCTCTCAACATCTAGTAGTGCTCAACAATTTTTGCGAGAGCAAGGTTCCTAAACAAGCAATTTAACCACTACTCGGTAGATCCAGGATTTGAACCCTTTGTTTGTAGAATATTTGAATGAAATGGATGCTATGGATCATAATGATTGGTCTCGTTTTGAAGTGTTGTTAATATGGAAGGATAACTAAGATATGCCTTGTTGGCCATTTGGAGGAATTGATTATGTGTTTCATTGATGTTTTATCATTGATGCCAACACTATCTATTTGGATGCTATACCGACACCCTTCTGGTCCCAGTAGGTTAAGTAGTTTCTAGTTGGTTTGGATCTGCCATGATCCGGTAGGCTCCGGTATGATTTGGTTATGAAATTGGCTTATTCATGATACTCGTGTTCATATTCAGTAAGTTGGTTTTGGTCTGGTGATTGGATGATATCTTGTTTTCTTAAGAAGCTTGGCTTCTGGTTCCAACGAGGGTTTCACTAGAAGAGCTTTTGATGAAGATCTTTGATAAATTGCATAAGTGATTTTGGTGCACCTTCTAGTGGAGTTTCAGGATGCTTTTGGTGATCATGTTCAAGACTTAACGGATGGAGATCATTGTTGTAGTGTGTGGACCTATACTGGGTCCCAGTTGATCTAGGTTATGGACCAACTTTAATGTAACATGTGGATTGGACCTCTCGATGTGTTTCTGGGATGTCTTTGTTGGCATTATGATGCATTTTGTATGGCCAATGAAATGGTTGTCATTGTTGGCAACATCATCTTCCAAGTCTCCACAGTCCATCGGTAAAGGAGTCAAGGGTAACTGGTAAAGAACAAGAGTCCTTATTCCTATTGATAGTGAGTAAACTGATATACAGGGGTTAACCGGCTAAGCAGTGACTAGACCATTATACAGGGGTTAACTAGCTAAGCAATAAGTAGATCGGTTTATAGGAGGTAAATGGTTAGGCAAAATTGGACTGGTACACTGGCGACAACCAGCATCATAGGAGTCTCAATCGACAGACTTGGAAACATATAGATAACATCCAGTTGAACCAATAGTCTTCCCTTTTCAACCGGTGAGATTTTTAGTATGAACTGTTGTCTTGACCGATATTCTTGGAATGATTTTTGGAGAGAAATTTGAGGCGCAATAACATATTTTTGAATTTTATTTTTGGAGGGAAAGTTGGTGCCAGAACAAAAGGCTAATATACTCACATCATTCATTATGATTGTGTGGTTGTCTATGTGAAAAAGATCTATGTGAGTGTAAAGGGTGTAGTGAACAAAGTGCAGGGGATAGAGGTATGAATCAATGAAGTTGACACTTCTAATAGGGTGATGTTCTTAGAAGGAACTAATTGTAAGCCCTTAACAGGGCACTCTTTTTCACTGCAATAAAAAAGATTGTGGGTTATCCCCACTGTGGTTGTCTCCCTCTAATCGAGGGTTTCCATGTAGAATTGTTGGTGATATGTGATGCTTATTTGTGTATGCAAATCTCTTTTCTTTGATGTTTTTTACTTTCATGGTGAATGTAGTATTTACATTAATTTGGAAGGATATTTGCAGACTGGCTAGTTTGAAAGTTTGAATCATGTTTAAATTGTTTTGACCGATTCACCTCCCCTCTGAGTCACCAGTTAATACTAACAATTGGTATCAGAGCCTAGTTCCTTTGAAGAAAAGTTTGACAGCTTAAGGAAAAAGATCATGGAAGAATACCAGTATCAGAAGCAGATTGATGAAGTAATGAAGTGATTGCTCAGCTGAAGGAGAGACTGATAAAATCACTTGCTAAAAGGAAGGAACTAGCTCTACAACTAAGTGAGAGTCAGGATATCATAGATAAACTCTCTGAACAAATTCGATATGAAGAAGCAATCTCAGAACTAATGGAAAAGAACAAGAAGTTGAATAAAGAAATCATAGATCTAAAAAGAGAGCATGAAAGTCAGGCCCTAAGAATGACTGAAATGCTAGAAGCTAGCAAGATAGCAGATGAAAGAAAAATAGATGCAGAAGAGAAAATAATGCAATCATCATTGAAAAAGATGAAGAAATTAAAATTCTCACTCAGGAGAATGAAGCCATGCATGAGCATCTACATGAAAAAATAGAGGAAAAAAAAGATGATGAAAGAAATTGAACAACTCAAAAATGAGTTGAAAGCTACAAATGAGATAGATAAACAATTAAAAGCTCAGAGGAGAACAAAGGAGACAACCAGTCTTGGTTACTTGGTATAGGTGCTATTGAAATTGGAGAATCATCTAAATCCAAAATGATGAAGAATGATAAAAGGAACAATTTAGGAATGAAAGGTATGACGCTTTCTAAATCTTCTTGCAATCATTGTGGTAAATTAGGTCATAAGTTTGATGTCTGTAGAAATCAACCGGTCAGTCAAACGAAGTCTTTCACCTTTGATGGTTATTGCTATAGTTGTCACAAGTATGGTCACATTTCTTATAAGTGTAGATATCGATCTAGTAGCATGTCTAATAGAAGAAGCTTTAATGGATATTGCTTTACAGGAAATAAATATGGACACAAAGCTGAAGAATGCATGTTCAAGTCAAATGCATCAAGATCACCATTCAAACTGCTTAAACCTAATAAAAGGAGTAATCAGTTCAATTCCACCTGTTCCACTTGTGGTCATTTTAGTCATGGTGCAACAAATTGCAGAATGAGAATGGGTCAGAGAAATAATGCAGGACCATGGAGGACAATTGGTATGGCATGTTTCAATTGTCATAAGATTGGTCACTTAGCCAGAGAATGCAGGAACCGATCCTACAACCTGTCTGAAGATAGGAACCAGTTTGGCAAGAAGAAAGGGAAAATGACTTGAAAGGAAATAAGACAATTGAAGAGGCAAGGAATTAAATAAAAAAGACATGGATTAAGAAGGAAGAAAGAAAAGAAGGAGATAGTCCTTCCTAAACTAAGTCATCATCCACCGGTGATGACAGTTCCTCTTCAAACTAGGCATACTGATGCTCAGGGGGAGCACATATGGTAAGATCATTATTGAATCCCCTCGACCGATATGAGGTTATGTTTATCTGCATAGTTAAGATGCATAAAAGTTTGTTTAAAGCTCTTATTTGATAAATATTTTGCGGGTTACTATAAATTTTTGTTTGTGTACCGGTATCGGTAAAAAGAAACCAATAAGAAATAAATCAGTGTACCTTAAGTTGTAAATGGTCAAACTATCCATTGTATCAAAGCACCGATAAACCTTAACGAATAAATTAGGAAATGATAATACATTTCATTTACCTTTCTTTCTTATGAACATTCTTGAGCTCTCGTGTGACCTAAGGCGATCAAAATCTTGATAGTGATATTTGTGCAAAGTGATCAAGAAACATGATAGAGGTGATTGGCAACCCTAGAGGAGAAGGTATTAAATTCTGTTTGTGAAAAAATTGTTTGAAGTTCATCATGGCAGCTTCTGTGTCGACTCTTGTGTTGGAGGAAGCAATTAAAGAACCACAACCCGAGTTCAAGATGCATCCTTTGAAGGATGGAGAGATTGACATGATGGGTTCCCTATCCTTTGTACCCTCCAATGTGTTATTGGTTCAAGATATTCGCTCCTTCATCCATTGAAACCTTGAAAAACTTGGAGACAAATTCATTCGAAATGAATTCAAAGGGTTCTGCGATCATGATCTATTGAAGGCAGAATATTTGTAATGACCAAGGGTTTGTCAAATGTTGTTGATTTTATCAATCAATTTCATGCCGATTAAGTTAGGTATGTATTAATCAGAGTGCATGATCAATTTCTATGGCTAGAAGTTGAAGCACCGATCAAGATCACAAAGGATGTCATTCAAAGAGTCACATAGTTTAGTGCAACTGGTGAGGCACTAACCCTAAGGACAATATTATCCACTGAAGTCACTCGGTTAACTCAATCCCGGTGTGATAGGATAGCAATAATAATTGCTCACATTGAGAACACAAAAGTGAGGATTGCTTCTGTAGTGTTGGGCTATAGGGTCTATCAATCAAGCTGCATGAATAGTGTGTCGAGCAGTTCTATACATGAAGCCTATAGAATCATCAAGGAGGATGCAACATATGATATATGGAGCAAATTAAGAAGGACAAGAAGCAATCATTCAAGTATGGCTCATTACTGGTATGCATATTCTTCTATGTGCAAAACTTCTTTCCCAGTAAGGGTAATGTAGTGTGGTCTGAAGAAAAACCTATCATGGTTGAGATAGGTGAAATGATTAGGGATTTAGGAGATAGGTTTGGAGAAACAATGTGGGGATATTTTAAATAATTTCAAATCAAAATGCACAAAAGAGAAAGAATCCCAACCGATATAGTTTAGAAGTACAAGGACAACATTTTCTTTCTTGTAGACATTGATTGTTGCATTAATCAAGCAGTTCAACCTAGAACCTTTTGGGTACCTACTATGGGTTATGAGGTTGGGGCAGATATTATTAAAGTTTATGCAAACATGTTATCATCTAAACCGGTAGACAAAAAAGCAAAGAGATTTGGAACTTGGGAGGAGGCAAGCTCCAAAATAAAAAGGGAACTAAATGAGCCCATCATACAAAAGAGAGTAAAGAAAATGATTGATACCCTAGACAAAAAATATGGAGGTGAAGCATCCGGTGCCACTACTTTCACTAGTACAAGTGAAAAAATAGGGGCCAAATCAAATAAAGATGAAGAACAAACAAAAGAAAAGAAGAAAATGTCAAAGGCAAAACCCAAGGGTAGTGCATCTAGCAAGCCACCTACATACACAAAGGAAAAGGACATAGATACTCATGCATCTTCTCCAAGTAAAGGTAGACCGGTAGGAGTAACATATACAAGAAAGAAAAAGAGTGAAGGGAAAGTTGACACAAAGGATAAAAAGAAGCCCAAGAAGGATGAAAATGAGAGTGATAACACCGACACCCAATCAGATGTGGAAATAAAAGAAGTTAGAAGAAGTGGAAGAAATTTAGTTCCAACTATTGATGAATTGGTCCATGGTATCAAAGAGTATGGAGGTCTATCTAGCATTGGGAGAACATATTCCCTCTGTAACGAAGGGGACAAAAGAAAAATTGAAGAAGCACTTATGTGGAACTTGCACAAGTTTTGTAGAACTCCTAGTGAATTATATGGAATAATTCCATGAGATTTGTAGAATCGAATTGAAGGGCGATGGAAAACAACCCTAGCCATTGAGAAAGAGAGCAAGATAAAAGCACTCATGGAAGTGCAATATGATTTAGACTTTGATCAAGCTTCACTAGTGGCTAAAGCATGTATTCAATATTTTAAAATAAGGAATAGAACATGGAGAGTGGTTGTAGGAGAAACTAAAGTTGTACATGAAGAGAGTGTTGCATTGTGGAAAACAATAATGATCCAACAAAAGGAAGCTGAAGAATAAATTGCAAAGGGAACAAAATAGGACCAAGGTGTAGTTGCCCTTGACAAAGGGAAAGGTAAAGAAAAAGACTCTACTGAAGGTTTCGATGTTTTCATAGTTGAGGATATCATAGGAAATTTTGTGTCAGATATTCCTAATCTAACAAAGGATGTTCAACAACTGGTCAAACCCAAATCAATTGTTGATATTGATGTTACACCGATAAAGGGAGCTGATAAAACTAAGCATCCTGATGAAGATGAAGTCACAATTGAAGATATATCTTACAAAGATAAACCTCACAGAACTTTAGTAACAATAAATCCTACTGACAATGAACCTCTTTTTTCAAAAAAAGGTGTAGAGGAAGAGAAGAAAGTAGAAAGTAAGAAAACAGTGGTGGACACTCCTCCGATAAAGAGGAAGTTAGATTTAGAAAAGGAGAGTGAAACGAAGAAAGCAAAAATCACCACTGCAAAAAGCTCTGAGGTTGAGGCTAAATAAAAGGAAGATGAAACAAAGGAGGAAGAAGAGGAAGACTCTGTCATTGAAATAAAGAAGATGAACCCCAAAGAATTGATGAAAGTTTCTAAAAGATTGAGAATTCAAGCTAAAAAGGCAAAACTTAGATAAAAGAAAAAGAAGACAAAAATTCTCAATTCTGCCAAGACAATTCTATCTGACCTCATTCCTGCCATTATTGTTGATGACAATGCACCCATCATTAATCATTTGGGCACTCTTGTCAAAGTAGTTGGTTCAGAGGCAACCTATCTAGAGAAGGTTGCAGTTAGACAGTATGAAACAAAGAGAGGTGAAAAAATTAATGGAACAAATATCAGTTGGAAAATTCACCCTCTCAAACAACACTAAAGAGGTCAAATCTATACTACAGGAAGTTGGCCAATTATTGGTCAAATCATCAAGCTACACTAATTTGATCAAGGATCTTGAAGATAAAAGGGCTCATAATCAAAGGGAAATCCAAGATCTGATAATTTCTTTTGGTCCTCTTACAAGCTCTGCAATGACCTTTAGTGGAAAGGTCAAACATCTAACTCATGAAATCAAAAAGTTGAAAGAGGAAGAGGAAAAATGAGCTCTTAACTTGTTAGAGCTACAGTTCTACTTGGCACCGACCATTGATTTCATGCAAAGAAATGTCAAAGAAGCATAAAACCTCATAAGTGCACCTGACTGCAAAATAGTAGATGATATGGAGGATTTTGTTACAGTTTTGCATGGACACTTCAACACCATGAAACAAGTGAAGCCTTCATGGGACTCTTCTTTGCAAGTTGCTAAAGAAAATTTCAAAAACATTTTTGCTTTGCTTTTATGAATTATTTTGTACATTCTTTGTCATTGATGTCAAAAGGGGGAGTTTATATATATTATAAGGTAGATAAAATAGGGGTTAGATACAGGGGTCAGAATTGGCACATTTTTGCAGTGTTTGCCACCAATGCCAAAGGGGGAGTTTGTTGGCATTATGATGCATTTTGTATGACCGGTGAAATGGTTGTCATTGTTGGAAAAATCATCTTCTAAGTCTCCACAGTCCATCGGTAAAGGATTCAAGGGTAATTGATAAAGAACAAGAGTCCTTATTCCTATTGGCATTGAGTAAACCGATATACAAGGGTGAATCGACTAAGTAGTGACTAGACCAGTATACATGGGTTAACCGGATAAGCAGTAAGTAGACCAATATACAGGAGGTAACCAATTAGGAAAAATTGGACTGGTACACAAGAGACAACCGACATCACAGGAGTCTCAACTGACAAACTTGGAAACATCCAAATAACATCCAGTTGAACCGACAATCTTCCCTTTTCAACTAGCAAGCTTTTCGGTATGAATTGTTGTCTTGACCGATATTCCTGGAATGATTTTTGGAGAGCAATTTGAGGTGCGTTAACATATTTTTGAATTTTATTTTACGAGAGAAAGTTGGTGTTATAACAAAAGGCCAATATACTCACATCATTCATTCTGATTGTGTGGTTGTATACATGAAAAAGATATCTGTGAGTGTAAAGGATGTAGAGAACAGAGTGCAGGGGACAGAGGTATGAATTGGTGAAGCCGACACCAATCAGAAGAACAGAGCATGCAAAGTGGATCTATGAGATAGAGGTAGTGTCAACAAACAGATCTATCATCTTTGTTGCCTTCTAACAATTTCAGCATTGTAAATCCCTTAACAGGGTGAACCTTAATCGGTTCTTTATGTAAAACCTCTCAATAGAGTCTCTTATAATATGAAGTTGTAAAATCCTCTAGCAAGGTGAACTTTAATAGGTTCTAAGGTAGTCTTAACCAGATACCAGTCACTTCTAATAGGTGATGTTCTTAGAAGGAACTAATTGTAAGCCCTTAATAGAGCACTCTTTTTCACTACAATAAAAGAGATTGTGGGTTATCCCCACCGTGGTTTTCTCTCTCTAACCGAGGGTTTCCACGTATAATTACTGGTGTTATGTGATTCTTATTTGTGTATTCAATTCTATTTTATTTGATTTTATTTTCTTCCATGGTTAATGCAATGTTTAAGTTAATTTGGAAGGATAGTTGCAGACCGGTTAGTTTGAAAGTTTGAATCATGTATAAACTATTTTGACCGATTCAAACCCCCCCCCCCCCTCAGTCATCGATTAATACTAATAGTCTTATGTGTTGCATATTATTTGTTTGGTCTAAGGCCAACATGGTTTGTAATTATGTAATTGGTTTATTGTCTAGTGGCCGACCTAATTATTTATGGTCAAGAGTTTGTATATATAGATGTAAGATCTCACTATAGATCATATGGTAGAGATAATGGATACGTAATGTGTGAATAATATAATATCATTCAAGAAGAGGATTTGGTCGGTCATTGGAGATCAAATTGGGTTTATGTAAGAGGATTTAATCCTCCTATATTGAGCTAAACCAGAACTGTACTCAAGCATAGGAGATGTTATCTTTTGCAGTTCAACACTTCTCCGAATTGTAGTCTAGATTTCTATGTAGTCAATGAGGCTCCTTTTGTGATGAACAGTGCACTCTAGGCTATTGAACTTCCTGCAAATGTAGGCCCCTCAATCGTAATTCACATACTTACTACAAAAGTATTATCTGATTGTATGTAGGCTTCCCACCGTGGTTTTTCCCTTTACTGGGTTTCCACATATAAATCTTGGTGTCATGTGAATGGTATTTATTCTGTGATTACTGTTTATGCTTAATTGGTTTAACTGCTATTCCAATATTTGGTTTAAGCATTCTGGTATTAATGTTTTGGGTTCCAGTATTAAATTTTTAATTGCTAATGGTTTCGGTAATCTGTGACAACTGATTCACCCCCCTCTTAGTTGTCTTCTGGTTATTTGAACTATCTAACAATTGGTATCAGAGATTTGGTCCTCTTTGCAAAAAGATTAAGTGCTTGAGGAAGATCCTGTTAGAGTAATTGGGTCTTTACTTGATTAATTAAACATTATTTGTTTAATTCTTTAAGTTTCCAATTATCTTTTTACACTTAAGCTAACATTAGGTGCATATAATTAATTATTTTAATTAATTATTATGGGCAAGCCTAGGATTTTCCCTTTTTAGGGTTTCTTGACCTATTAGAGGTTATTTTTTCTTTTCATTGTATTATCTTTTCACAATACATTTCTAGTGAATTGGAGCTCTCTTTTGGAGAATATTATTTTTCTTGTGTTTTTCTTGTTCTTCAGATTTTGCTTCATTGCTTCTCCTTGTAACAGGTTATTCGTCTTGTAGAAGATATTTAGGCTATTGTGGGGTTGTATTTTTCAACTCCAATATGGTATCAGAGCTCAGATCTGTAGCTACTTGTTCCTGTTTTTTGAGAATTTTGCTTTTGAAGCAGATCTAGGGTTTCAGGCATTTTTTGTGTGCTTAGGGTTAAGTTTTTTCTGAGCACTTTGGGCCTAAACGAACCTCACCATCATGCTCAGAAGACCCAAAAACCCCTATAGTCATATAAAATTTGTCCATTTTTGACCCCTGAGCATCTGGGTGATTTTTTTTTCTCCAAGCCAGGCCGTATGACCCTGACACGCAAATTGAGAAAAAAATTTTGAGAAATTTTTTTTTTTGCCTTTTTACGGCATGTAGGCTGAATTGTTTTTTGATTTTTAAAAAAAAATTTACAAAAAAATCAAAAAAATTCAAAAGAAACGCATTAAAAAAAAGTTTTTGTTTTACCAAAACTTTTAGGGTACCGGACCTAACAGTTCGGCACCGTACGGACCTATCAGGCCGGCCCCACCCAGCGCCGCAGGCCTCCAGCTTCGGCTCTAGCTCTAGTTCCCACCGGCTTTTGCTCTAGCCCGTGAAGTCCTCACCGGCCGTTGCTCCGTCTCCCGTCGGCGACGTTCCTGCCGCTCTGGACGCCACTCCGACCGCCGCTCTGGCCCCGCCGGTGAGCCACCACCACCAAGCTAAGCTCTGCTCCACCCCAACACCACCTGCGCCTGGCCTGAGCACCATCTCCACCCGGCTCAAGCCCCACCTCTGACCGGAGCACCACCAGCCTCTCCTCTCTAGTCTTTTTGAGAGGGAGTTGATTTTTTGGGCCTAGATCGTGCATCCGGAGTCAGATTTTGGCAAACGAATAGGCGTTGGAAAGGTGATTCCGAACCAGACCTTGTGGTGATGGATTTTTTTCTTCGATATATTATTTGACTATGTTTTTTACCAGTCAAAGTCGGGCTTCTTTTTTGTACTTCCAGGGCCATAGAATGGGCAAACGGACTTCATTTTTTGAAAATGAATAGGCGTTGGAAAGCTCTCAGCATGCTCTATTCAGATTTGTGATCTTTTTTCTTAGAATTTTTACCAGGTACATGAGATATCAGTTTGCAATTTTTTTTGCTTATGCACTACTTCCTTCTCATTACTATGTACTAGGGTTTGGGTTTCTACATTGTGGGGGGGTGTTTTTTTCTTGCTTTCTATCATTTGTATCAGAAATCAAGAACACCTAAACTCTCAAAACAAACAAACCCTTCTGCATCTTTTGTCTATTCTGAAAGATCACATAATAAAAACAACCAACAACCAGGTGCAGGTGCAGGTGCAGAGTTTTTTTCTTTGTTCTCATGGCAGATCCTTTAGTTGAGTTGTTGACTTCACACAACTATCACACCTAGAAGCCCTACATCACGAGGCTTCTCAGGTCATGAGGGTTGTGGGATACTTTGGATGAGGTTCAACCAAACCTACAATGTCCTTATGAGGTTCTTATGTACCGGAACAAGCTGGATGAGGCCATGGCTTTGATCACTTTGCATGTCTCCAATAGTCTTCTGTTTCACCTTGATGAGTTGCTTACTCCTCGGGATATGTGGTTGAAGTTTGATTCTCTCTTCGGGAGGGTCAATGAGATTCGAGCATTATAGATTGAGGCAGAGTTGACTTCTTTGCTACCTGATTCCTTTCCCACTATTGAGGATTTTTTGAACAAATTCAAGACTACCAGATCTGTTCTTCAGGGATGTGGAAAGAACAAGACTAATACAGAGTGCATTCATTTGATTCTTTCGAAGTTTCAGGGTCCCTTTCAGTTTTTTGCCTCTTCTTTCTACTCCACCATGGATGGTTTGGGTACTAATTTCACCATGCCTAGCTTTGATGTCTTTTGTGAGCACTTGTCTCATGAGCAGTCTTATCTTTCTTAGTTGGATACGCTCTCAGGCTCCAAGAACAAAGCATTGGTTGCTCAATCCTCTAAGGAGAAGGACAAACAGAAGAAGAAACTGAAACCGAAAAAGCCTTCTGCAGGTAGTGAGAATTCCTCCAAGCCTACTCCTAAGTCTGATTCAAAACCAATTCCTCCCAAACAAGGGAAATCTTCACAGTCCGGTGAGTCTTTCGCCAAGACTAAGAAGAAATCATCAAACACTTGTAGTTTTTGTGGAAAGGACAGACATCCAGTTTCCAGGTGTTGGAAATGATTAGAGGCTTTAGAGGAAGCCATGCAATAGCATCACATTTCCTCACCTCAGGTGTCTTCTCCTTCCATAGGGAAAGGTCATGCTCTCACTGTTAGAGCTTTGACCTCTGAGTCCACACGGATTCTAGATTCTAGTGCTTCTCACCATATGACACACACTCAGCAGATGGTTACTTCTCTTGCCTCTTGTGGTATTTCACAGATTGCAGTGGGTGACTCAATTCAACTTTCTGTCTTGGGTTCAGGTTCTGTCTCTTTGGATGGGGGTACTCTATAGGATGTTCTGGTTGTCCCTAACATCTCGATGAACCTCTTGTCCATTTATCAGATTTGCCACTCTGGCTCTGGTAAGATAGTTGAGTTCTCACCACATGATGTGGTTATTCAGGACCTCCATGACCCTGATTTGGTTGTGGCTTCTAGTAGTGTGGATTCTACATCTCATCTCTACAAATTTGACGAATTTGAGCCCTCTTCGGGTACAGGTTCATCTCTCATAGCACATGCAGATTCAGTGAGTAAGCTTTGGCTTGAGCGATTGGGCCATGTCAATTATAGATATCTTCAGCAGATGAGTACATAGGCACTTGTTCTTGGGCTCCCACAGATTTCCTGCACTGATGGTGTTTGTCATGGTTGTGTTCTTTGCAAGCATCACAGAGATCCCTTTCCGAAGGGGAGAGCCTCTCGTGCTTTGGCACCCTTGGAGTTGATTCACAGTGACCTCATGTCATTTCCCACTCCTTTTTCAGGGGCCAAGTATGTACTCATGTTTATTGATGACTTCTCCAGATGCACATGGGTGTACTTTCTTAAGTACAAGTTTGATGTCTTTGATTCATTTCAAATCTTCAAGACATATGTCGAGAAGTAGTCTGGCTATTCTATTTGGCGGATATGTACAGATAATGGGGGGGAGTATGTGAATCAGGCTTTCAGAGATTTTTGCACTGAGCATGGTTTGCAACATTAGTTTACTGTTCCCTACACCCCTCAGCAGAATGGTGTTGCTAAATGCAAGAATAGAACTTTATGAGAGATGGCGAATTGTATGATTCAGTCCAAGTCCATGGATTCATCTTTTTGGGCTGAGGCAATCAATTGTGCCAACTATATTCAGAATCAGATGTCTCACAAGGCTATTCGACATATGACTCCTGAGGAGGCTTGGTCTCATGACAAGCCCAATGTTTCCTTTTTTCGAGTATTTGGCAGTGAGGCATGGGCCTTTATTCCTGATGCTTAGAGGAAAGCCATGGAGTGGAAGAGCTGACCACTCATTTTTGTTGGCTACTGTGAGGATATCAAGGCGTATAGGTTGTTTGATCCTGATTCTAGAGAGGTCCTATTTTGACGGGATGTTCAGTTTGATGAGCATCTTCCCACAGTTGATACCCCGACTCCAGTGTCTACTCCTCTGCCTACTCCGGCCACTGCACTGCTTCAGGACCTTTTTGAGGATGATTCTAATGATGGTGCTGATGATCCACCATCCCCACCACCACCATCCCCAACTCCACCTACTCCACCTCAGATGCCCAAGTGGGCTTGCCTTACTGTTGCTACGACCGGTCCTCTGGCTGGTGATCCTTCACATACTCATTGTACTCATTCTCATCTAGTGGGTTCTAGTCTTTTGAGTCATGCTATTTCAGATGATCCTCAGAAGTTTTTAGAGGTGACAAGTCACCCTGAGTGGGATTGTGCTATGGAGGAGGAGTATTCTTCTTTGATGAGGAATCATACATGGGATCTCTGTCTTCTTCCTAAGGGCAGAAAGATGGTTAGGTGTCACTGGTTGTATTGCACTAAATATGTTGCTGATGGTTCTATTGATAAGTACAAGGCACGTCTTGTTGCAAAGGGTTTTTCACAAGTTGAGGGTATTGATTACTCCGAGACATTTGCCCCTGTAACCAAGATGAATTCCATTCGCTTTGTACTCTCTCTTACAGCTTCTCGGTGTTGGCCTATTTTTCAAATGGATGTGAAGAGTGCCTTCTTGCACAAGGATCTACAGGAGGAAATCTACATGGAACAACCTCAGGGATTTGTGTAGGATAGTTCTTTGGTTTGCAGACTTCGGCATTCATTGTATGGTCTCAAACAGGCTCCTCGGGCTTGGTATGAGAAGATGGACTCTTTCTTGCTCTCCATTGGGTTCTCCCATAGTCATTCTGATCACACAGTCTACATTCAACTTCTTGAGGGTGACATCTTGATTCTTGTGCTATATGTTGATGATCTTCTCATCATGGGTAGCTCATCCTCTATGATTTAGCATATTCAGCATGCCTTGATGGATCAGTTTGAGATGACAGATCTCGATCTGTTGCACTATTTCCTTGGTCTTCAGGTGATTCAATCTTCTGATGGGATCTCTCTCTATCAGCAGAAGTATGCTCTTGACATGCTTCAGCACTTCGGCATGCTTGATTGCAAGCCTTCTCCCACACCATTTCAGTTAGGGGTTGTTTTGATAATAGCTTGTCCCACTCCTTCAGTCGATTCTACACTTTACAGGCAGTTGGTTGACAGTTTGTTGTACCTGACTCACACCCATCGTGATATTTCCTTTGCGGTTGGTCTTGTCTTTCGATTCTCCCATGATCCTCATGAGAGTCATTGGTAAGCTGCCAAACATATTTTGAGGTACATTTAGGGCACTCATTCTCATGGCATTCATTATACATCAGGGGAACCTCACATTGTTGGCTACACTGACTCAGATTGGGCTGGTGATGTCACTAATTGGAAGTCTACTTCTGGCTTTGTTTTCTATTTTGGCTCTGTTCCTATCACATGGTCTTGCAAGAAGCAAACTGCTCATGCATTATCATCTACAGAGGCTGAGTACCGCTCTGTTGTGCTCGCTAGTCAGGAGATCTTATGGCTTCAACAGTTGATGACTGATTTTGGTTTTCCTCCTAATAGTCCCACTGTTCTTTGGTGTGACAATTAGAGTGCTATTCATATTTCCCGCAACCTGATAGAGCATCAGCGGATGAAGCAAATTGAGCTTCACATGCATTTCATCTGTCAGTTGATTCAGGATGGTGTTCTCATTCTGGAGTACATTCCCACTTCTGAGCAGGTTGCAGACATCTTCACGAAACCTTTTGCATCGCCTCGCTATCTTCAGTTGTGCTCTATTCTTGGGGTGAAGGAAGTTGTCCTTGGGGGGTCTTTATGAGGCCTTCCTTCCTTCCTTCTTCTTCTTTCAGCATGTTCTTTTATCTCTTTTTGGAGAGGAGTTTTTTCCCATTGGGTTTTCTCCTTTGTCTCCATTTCATAGAGATTTCATTGTATTTGGGTACCTGATCAGGCCTTGTTGTCGGGACCCATCTTTCATTCTTTCAGTAGTTGTTCTAGGTTTTAGCTTCTCCCTAAATCTAGCTTAAGGGGGGGTGTTAGAGTAATTGGGTCTTTACTTGATTAATTAAACATTATTTGTTTAATTCTTTAAGTTTCCAATTATCTTTTTACACTTAAGCTAACATTAGGTGCATATAATTAATTATTTTAATTAATTATTATGTGCAAGCCTAGGGTTTTCCCTTTTTAGGGTTTCTTGACCTATTAGAGGTTATTTTTTCTTTTCATTGTATTATCTTTTTACAATACATTTCTGGTGAATTGGAGCTCTTTTTTGGAGAATATTATTTTTCTTGTGTTTTTCTTGTTCTTCAGATTTAGCTTCATTGCTTCTCCTTGTAACAGGTTATTCGGCTTACAAAAGATATTTAGGCTACTGTGGGGTTGTATTTCTCAACTCCTATAGATCCTATGGCATCTAATAGTTCAAGTTCATCCAGTTATTCTGGAGCTATCTTTGAGAGAGATATTCTGAGGCTTGATGGAACAAATTACACAATATGGAAGATTTAGATGGAGACTCATCTGAGATGTTTTGGCAAGCAGATTTGGGAGATCACACAGAATGGTGTCACACCTCATAATCTGGCATTTGGAAATCCTCCTCTAGCAAACCTGGATAAGGAGCTTGAGAATGATTGTAGAGAAAGAGAAGCCCTCTTGTGTGCACTTTCTGATCAACAAATAATGGGATTAACTGACAAATCATCTGGAAAAGCTATATGGGACAAGTTGGAGACTCTTAATGAAGGTGACCCTATAGTTAAGGTTGCTAAACTTGATGGTTACTGGGTGAGATATGAAAACCTAAAGATGGAAGAAGATGAGATGATTACTGCATTCATGGAACTTAGGGTAAATGAGATTGTTATAGGAATTCAATGTTGTGGTGGAACTCTGAGCGAAGATGAAATTGTTTCTAAAGTTCTGAGAGCCCTACCACCGGCTTAGAAAATGAAGGCTACTATTATTAATGAGTTGATAAAAATGGCTAATACATTTGTCAACAAAGATACCTTGGTTGGGAAATTATCTTCTTTTGAGCTTGAAGAATTTGGACCTTCTGGAGCTGTGAAAATTGAACTTGCTTTTCATGCATCTACATCTACAACCAGTAAGAAAGATTGGAAAGCTTTATATGCAAAGGAATTGAAAGATATGAAGAGAGAAGATGAAGATTTTGAGAAACTTGAAGCACTATTTTCTAGAAGAATACCTAAAGGACCGACAGGAAGTAAGTATGAAGGAAAAGCAACTTTTAAATGTTTTGCATGTAATAATATTGGTCATTTTGCATCTAGATGTCTTGAAAGGAATTCAAAATTTGAAGAAAGAGTTAGAAGATCTTTTAAGCCTAACCCTGGATATCAAAACAAGTATAAGTACAAGAAAAATAGAGACAAATCATGCTACATAGTAGATGAGGAAGACATTACTAATTCTGATGATGAACTGACAGAATACTCTACTAGAGGTTTCAGCAATGAGAAGGAATGGGTGTTCCTAGCTATCAAGGAAGATGATCCAGTACTGGAGGAGAATGTACTTGAAGAGAAGGCACTTGCTGCTAAAATTGAAAACAAGGATGAATGGGTAATTGACAGTGGTTGTTCACATCATATGACTGGAGATAAAGGGAAGTTTCTATCTTTGCAAGAATTTGATGGCATTCTAGTTAGATTTGGAGATGACAAAGCATGTATGATCAAAGGAAAATGAACAGTATCTTTGGATGGTAAGAACAATACTAACAATATTTATTATGTTGAAGGTTTAAGACATATTATTTTGAGTGTAGGATAATTAGTAAATAAGGGATTTCAATTACAGTTCAAGGATGGAAAATGCAAAATCATTAACAAATCTGGTTTGGAGATTGCAACTGGTACATAGACAAAAGGTAATATATTTCATTTGAATTCTAGTGAGAAGACATGTTTGATTACACAGATTGATGAGAATTGGCTATGACATAAAAGGCCGTGTCATGTGAATTTTGATTGCATTGTAAAGATCAATTCAACTAAGGCAGTTAGAGATATACCTAAGATTATGAAGCCCTATAATCCAGTATGTAAAGAATGTCAAATGGGTAAACATGCCAGAACCTCTTTTAGGAGTATACAAGATAAATATAATAATGTTCTTCATCTTATTCATACTAATTTGTGTGGCCCTGCTAGAGTTAAAAATTTTCAAGGTGATAGATATTTCATGCTAATCATTGATGATTATTCTAGAATGATGTGGGTTACTTTTCTAGAGGAAAAAATCTAAGGCATTTGAAAAGTTTAAAATCTTTAAAGCTAAAGTGGAAATTGAGATAGGATTGAAGATTAAATATTTGAGGTTAGATCATGGTGGAGAATTCACATCCGGTGAGTTTAATAACTTTTGCGAGAAGCATGGTATAAGAAGACAATTTTCTACTCCCCGGACACCTCAGCAGAATGGAGTTGTAGAAAGGAAGAACAAAACTATCTTGGATGCTACTAGAACAATGATGGTGGAAGCTATTATACCTCATATCTACTGGAGAGAAGCAGTGAGCACAATGGTTTATACATTCAATAGAGTGCATATCAAAAGAGAAATTGGTAAGACACGTTATGAATTATGGTTTGGCAATACACCTACAGCTAAGTATTTCAGAATCTTTGGTAGTAAATGTTATATCGGGAGAGACGATATCATTGGAAAATTTGATCCTAGATGTGATGAAGGTATATTTATTGGTTATTCTAATGAAAGAAAGGCATATAGATGTTATAACAAGAGTTTGCAGAGAATTGTGGAGAGCGTTAATGCCAAAGTGGATGAGTTAAATAGAGGTCAAATCAAAGTTTATGAGAAGGAACCGACAGTGGAAATGATTATATCTGAACTGGTAGTACCTTTACCGGAATAGAGTGTTGAATCAGTTACTCTGGCAGTATCAAAACATTCTACAGTAACTCAAGATCAGGGAAGAGGAATAGAGAGTCAGAGGACTCCTAGGTATGTGAGATTGAATCATTTAGAAGATTAGATCATTGGGGATAAGAGAAATGGATTAATGACAAGAAGAAGACTAGAAACTAATGAGGTATGTTTAATTTCACAAGTTGAACCGGTATCAATAATGGAGGCATGTAAAGATGAATATTGGTTGAAAGCTATGAAAGAAGAATTAGATCAGATTGAGAAAAATAATAGATGGACTTTGGTTCCCCGTCCTAAAAATAAGAATGTTATTGGAACTAAATGGGTTTTTAGGAATAAATTGAATAAGGATGGTCAAGTTATAAGCAATAAGGCTAGATTGGTTTGTAAAGGATATTCTCATAAGGAAGAAATTGATTACGGAGAGACTTTTGCACCTGTAGCTAAGATTGAAGCTGTAAGATTATTTCTTGCCTATGTTGCTTATAAAAACTACAAGGTTTATTAGATGGATGTTAAATGTGCATTTTTGAATGAGTATATTGATGAGGAAGTTTATACTAAGCAACCTGATGTTTTTTCACTATTGAATGATACAAACATGGTTTGTAGGTTAAGGAAAGCTTTATATGGATTGAAACAAGCACCTAGAGCTTGGTATAGAAGGTTGGATACATATCTTTTGAAGCTTGGTTTTACTAAGGGTAATGCTGACAATAATTTATATTATTAAATTATTGATAATGATATACTAATTATTGATGTATTTGTTGATGACATTACTTTTTGGAGGTGAAGATAAGTTATGCATAGAATTTTCTAGGAATATGGAGAAAGTGTTTGACATATCTATGATTGGTGAGATGAAATTTTTCTTAGGTTTGCAGATTACTCAGACTGAAAAAGGTATTTTCATCTATCAAACTAAGTATACTAAGGAATTGTTGAAGAAATTTGGTATGGGAGACTCTAAACTGGTAAGTACTCCTATGGTTACAAGTGAAAAATTGACAAGAAAAGATGTTTCTGCACTGGTAAATCCTACAAGATACAAATCTATGATTGGAGGTCTTCTTTATTTGACTCAGACTAGGTCTGACATAATGCATGCTATTTGTATTGTTTCAAGATTTCAGAGTGATCCTAGAGGGAATCATGAGAGTGCGGTGAAAAGGATTTTTAGATACTTGCAAGGTACATCATAATATGGTTTGTGGTACCCTAAGGATGATAAATTTACTTTATGTGCATATACAGATGTTGATTGGGCTAGAGATGTTGATGACCGGAAAAGTACTTCCGGTGGAGCTTTCTTTCTTGGAAACAAGTTGGTTTCATGGATCAACAAGAAACAGTCATGTACTTCTTTATCTACTCTTGAAGATGAGTATGTTGCTATGGCTACTAACTATACACAAGTTTTATGGATGAAGAAAATTTTGAAGGATATAAAGGTGGATTGTAATGGACCGATAGTTATTCACTATGATAACTCTGCCGCTATTGACATATCAAAGTATCTGGTATTTTATTTTAAGACAAAGCACATATCTATCAAGTACAACTTTTTGAAGGAAAAGGTGGAAGCAAATTAAGTTAGACTGGTTTATGTGAACACTAAAGAGAAGATTGCATATATTTTCACTAAACCTTTGCCTAAAGAATTATTTGAGTACTAGAGAAACAAATTGGGAGTTTCTACCCCTCCAGTAGAGACTTGATTGATGCAGTTTGGCATCAATCCGATACGCATTATCAGAGATACTACTCATTCTAGCACTGATGTGGGGATGCTACTACTCAGGGGGAGTAGTCAGCTTTGTGATTCAGTTTTTTATGTTTTTGCTTTGATATTTTTGTCAGATTTTTGGCATTGATGTCAAAGGGGGAGAGATATTGATGTGAAAAATAAAACTTAAGGAGTTGTCTACATCAGGGGGAGAGATGTATGTATAATTTATAACTTTACAAAGATATCATTTACAGGGGGAGTTTGGTCTTTGTTTCAGAACTTGATTGCTATATCTATATGTGGGAGATTGTTGGTTGTCTTCCATTGGGGGGAGACTTGTTTGGCATTTCTTGATACTAAGATGTTTTTCACATATAGTGTTGTCATCAATGCCAAAGGGGGAGATTGCTGGCCATTTGGAGGAATTTATTATGTGTTGCATTGATGGTTGTCATTGATTCCAACACTAGTTGTTTGGATGCTTTACCAGCACCCTTCTAGTCCTGGTAGGTTGAGTAGTTTCTAGTTGGTTTGGATCTAGCATGATCCGGTATGCTCTAGTATGATTTGGTTATGGAATTGGATTATTCATGATACTCATGTTCATATTTAATAAGTTGGTTTTGGTTTGGTGATTGGATGCTATCCTGTTTGCTTAAGAAGCTTGGCTTCTGGTTCCGATGAGGGTTTCATCGGCAAAGCTTTTAATGAAGGTCTTTGATAAATCACATAAGTGGTGTTGGTGCATATTCTAGTGGAGTTTCAAGATTCTATTGGTTATCATGTTCAAGACTTGGTGGATGGAGATCATTGATGTAGTGTGTGGACCTATATTGGGTCCCGGTTGATCTAGGTTATGGATCGACTTTAATGTAATGTGTGGATTGGACCTCTCGATGTGTTTCTAGGATATCTTATGTGTTGTATATTATTTGTTTGATCTAAGGCCAGCATGGTTTATAATTATGTAATTGGTTTATTTTCTGGTGCCTGACCTAATTGTTTACGCTTGAGGGTTTGTATATATAGATGTAAGATCTCACTGTAGATCATATGGCAAAGATCAAGGAAATGGAAAATGGTTATGTAATGTGCGAATAATGTAATATCATTTAGGCAGAGGATTTGGTTGATCATTGGAGATCGAATTGGGTTTCTGTAACAGCAGTTGATCCTCTGGTATTGAGCTTAACCAGAACTGTTCTCAAGCATAGGAGATGCTATCTTTTGCAGTTCAACACTTCTCCAGACTATAGTATGGATTTGTATGTAGTCATTGAGGCTCCTTTTGTGATGAGCAGTGCGCTCTAGGGTGTTGGCCTTCCTGAAAGTGAAAGCCCCTCAATTGTAATTCACATACTTACTGCAAAATTATTGTCTAACTATGGGTAGGCTTCCCACCATGGTTTTTCCCTTTATCAAGTTTCCACACATAAATCTTGGTGTCATGTGAATGGTATTTATTCTATGATTAGTATTTATACTTAATTGGTTTAACTATTATTCTGGTATTTGGTTTAAGCATTCTGGTATTAATATTTTGGGTTTCATTATTAAAGCTTTAATTGCTAATGGTTCTGGTAATCTATGATAATTGATTCACCCCCCCCCCTCTTAGTTGTCTTTCGGTTATTTGGACTGTCTAACATTCCTTAGCTAATCTAGATGAGTGCAATAAAAAGTGTAGGAAATTAGAAGAAAAGATTGAATACTTAATAAAATTACTGGATGAAGGAAAGAAAGTCATTGATGAATTTGTAAACTTGATAAGAAAACCCAAGAATGTACAAAGCTCAAAATAGAAGTGACTAGGCCAAAGAAGGAATTAAAAAATGCAAAGGAATATATTGACAAAGGTCTAAAACTTAGAGGTGACAATGAAGTGCTTGATATGATGCTTAGTGCTCAAAAGAAAAATAAAGACAAAGGTATACTTGGATTTGAGAAAGGTGAAGGATCTAAGACTTTCAAAATAGAAGACAAGGAAAAGGAAAAGAGGTACTCTTGTAAAGATAAAAAATATTTCATTCTAATCTGGAAAAAGAAGAACTTAAGGAGATGTCCTTCAGTTCAATCTAGGTATTTGTCGTCCTTTAACAATAACTATTTTTCATGCAATAAATTTGGAAATAGAGCTAGTGAATGCAAAAATAAGATTAAAAAAAACCATTCATTACATTGTCAATGCTACAATTACAATAAGTTTGGACATAAAGAAAATGAGTGTAGAAGTAGAGTGAACAGGAATGGATATGGAAATACAAGTTATAGAAATAATGATCAAACTTTCAATGGATATTATTATGCTTGCAATAAATATGAGCACAAGGCTAACTTTAGAAGAAATGTGAATTGAAATTACTCACAAAGAGGTTTGATATGCTTTGATTATAATAAGCTTGGAAATATTGCTAAGTCTTGTAGAGGAAGAAATGAGAGGTCCACTCATCTGGTAAACAAGATTGATTTTAATGAAGAAAAAGAAAAGATGAAGATGTAATGGATAAACAATTGATGAGATGACAACATACATGAATGTGAACTGATCCACAACTACAAATGGTGCTGATTCTTTTGAAAACTAAGCAGAGATGCATGGGGTAAGTGCACCAAGTTGTGGTACCAAAAAGGTGCCACTTTTTATCTTTTCATAAAAAACACATCATTGGCATGAAATGGTCGTCCAAACCTTTGGGTTGGATGGCCAGGGAAAATCTAACCCAAAGGGTTGGCATTTTCCAATACAAACCATTTGGCGAGTGCCAAATATGGCACTCACCTTATTTGGTGATCACCAAATTCAAAATTTTCACTTTTCACATTTGGCAAGTGCCAAATTTGGCACTCGCCAAATATGAAAAGTAAATTTTTTTTGGCACTCACCAAATGTTTTGCATTGTTAAATTGCAGGTTTTGTGAATGGATAAATGTTCTAGTTTAGACACAAGTTATTCCCACCCCCAAAGAAGGATATATACATAAAATATAACATTTAAGTATCTTTTTTCTTTCTTATACTTTAACATATACTTCATGTATATATTGGTAGGATGTTTGAGAGTGGTTTTAGCTCTATAGGAGTTATAATATAGATTCTAGTTTTTACAAGATCATATAAAAAATTAGACTAAGTCAAATTTTAGTGATCAACATGCTCTTATCACCTTTTTGTCACTCTCTCTATCTCAGTCTTTATCTCTCCCAAACTCTAGACCTATAGATCTCCCTCTATCACTCTTTCTATGACCTCTTTCTACCTCTATCTACCTCACCTTTCCTCCTTACCCCCATATCTATCCCTCCCTCCCTCTTTCTTATTCTCTCTCCCTCTCTTATGTTATTCTACCCTCTCTCCATTCTCTCAATCACTACCTCTCCCTCCCACCCTCTCTTTCCCCATCCCTAGGTCTCTCCTTCCCTCCATATTTACCTCTCTACCTCTCTCTCCCTATACCATTATAAATGTCTCTCCTCCCATATATCTCTCACTCTATCTCTCTCTTAACTCTATTTCCCTCTCTCCCTAGGCTCTAGGACTTATATCTCTCTCCCCTCTATTGTTCTTTACCTCTCTCTCCATCTCTCTCCTTGCTTCCTTACCCCTATTTCTCTTTTTGTAAACTTCTCCCTCTCCCTCACCTTTATATATGTCCTCTCTCTAGGCCTCCCAATCACTCCCTATCTACCTCTCCCTCCCTCACTCATCATTTTCTCTCTCTCTCTCCCCTCTCTCAGTCATCACCTCTCCCTCCCTTGTATAGGGTTTATGGAATGAAGAGTATGATATAGGTGTAGCGTCCTAAAATTGTGACACTTGCAATTTCGACCGCATTTGGGTCTTCACGATGGCGACGCAACACTGAACCTGAATGGAGACCCCGAAACTTGTTCATGACATCAAAAACTGCATTTTTCAGCACCCTGGCTTGATCCTCCTTGCACCTTGCTGTCCCTGGAGGTGGGACCATGGCGCCCAGTGCCCTGGTCCCCCAGGACTAGGGTGCCCAGTGCCTTGGTCCCCCAGGACCATGGCACCCAGCGCCCTGGTCCCTGGCCCTATTTTGGGCCCGATCTCTTTTGGGGCTTCGGGTCTTTATGTTTGCAATTTGGAAAATAATGTTTCCTGGTCGGCCTAAGGTCGGAAAAATCAATCTTTTAACCCTAATTGACAAGTATATAAACTACATTTTCCTCTCCCATTTGGGTAGAAGAGAAAAGAGGAAGGACATATGTGTACAAGACGCGGAAACGATATTCAAACATTCAAGCATTCAAGCATTCAAGCATTCCTTCAAGCAATTGATCATTCTAAGTCTCCATTCAAGGCTAAGTGTTGCATTCAAGACAAGGATTCAACCATTGAAGAGGAGATCACATACCACATACAACATACAACATACAACATACAACAACATCTACACCTTCGCATGTAAGAATACAAACATTCTTACAACAAGGTACTAGTACTTGTTTTACATTACAATCATTTACATTTACAGCATTTCTCATTTCTTGGTTAATTCCAAAACTAGGGTTTGACCTAAGGGCAAACCCCTAATCCCTAACCCCCCAATCGTCTTCGCTTTTCTGTGTGTAGGTTGCAGGTACGCGGCTGAAATTGAAGATCTGGAATCCTTGTGCAGAGACGAACAGATCCCCTTTCATTTCGTGGATTTTTCGGAGGACCGTGTGCACGCCGGGCGCCATCGTCCCATCAACTTTCGCTCAAATTTGTAGGACAACACCGTCTCGACATTTTACTGCTAATTCCAGGTCCGCAGCTTCATCCTATATCCCTATCTCTGTTTATAAGTGAATCTTTCTCACTATCTATGCATTCCAAGCTTAATCATTCTATCTACATTCTTTACAAAAGAGTGTAGCCTTGCTGTCTTAACCCTTGAAACTCATTTAGAATCCAATCTTGCATTGTGTGGGATTGGATCTTGTGGGTTTCAACCCCTCTTTTGAATGTAAAGTCTCCCCTAAGTGAAAACCGACAATCCTAAGTGACCCCCTTTCCCCTTTGGAGTGGTGGAGGGAACACTTAGGGTTCGCTCGTGATTTTCTGCTTTACATTTTGGTGAACCTGACGTGAACATCCTTTCTGATTATTCATGGTTAGATCTGAAAATTGGATGCCTTGATTACATTTCCATGTTTGATCTTTTGCAAATTTTAGAGGTTAATTGCATGAAAACCCTAAATTTTCTTTTTAGTAATTGAGCTTGCGAAATGTGTAATTGTTAATGCTTGTTTCAGATCTACCCTTCTATTGCAAATTATCAATTCATATTTGTGCTTTAATTCTGAAAATTAAGTGGTTAAGTGTCAAAACCCTAATTTTTAAAACCCTCTTGATTCAACCTTTGACTGATAATTTCACTGATCAAAACATCTCCAAATCAGTTGTAACTTTGGATTCCGCAACAAAATCATAATATCTTTCATCCTTGAAAAATTTGGAAAAAAGTTGTGAGGACCGTGTGCACTCCGAGCGCCATCGTCCCCGACATTTTTTCCGAAATTTCGGGAGTTAGATCTTACTGTATTTTTCTGCTAAAATCCAGAATTTTGGCTGATTTCATTAATTCTAACACTTTCAAAATTACAGTCAAAGTTGGTCTAGGGATTGCTTGGATTAAGGCTTCTGGTCATTCAAAAATTGGTGAAATTGAAATTCATGTCAAAATTGTGTTTCTTACTGTCCTAAATCTGAAAAGTGTGTTGGTGTTCATTCAAAATTTCAGTGCTTCATTCAAATTCTTGCAATTTGTGAGTTTTGAAATTAAGTGCTTAATTATACCAACTTTGATTTCCGCTTTCAAAATTGAATTTTGCATGAAATTGAGTCAACTTTTAAAATTCAAAACTGGCATTGCTCTTAACATTCCCTCTAAAATCATAAAATTCAAAATTTCAGTTTCCCTCTCTTTTTCAAAATTCAAATTTTGCAATTTTCAACAATCTTGGTAGGGTTCAATTTTGAGATTGCAACTTTAATTTGGCCTATCTACAGATTGTAAAATCACTCAATTTTTTTAGATTAGCTTTAAAATCATCATAACTTTCATCCCTGCAAATTTTGAAAAAAGTTGCGAGGACAGTGTGCACTCCAAGCGCCACGGTCCCTGACATTTTTTCTGAAATTTCGGGAAATTGTCGTGATTGCATTTAACAGCTTAAATCTAGGAGATTGGCTGATTTTACTAAAATTTGCTACCTTTAAATTCAAAATCTTCTCTCCCTCTCTAGTGCATGAGTTTTACAACAATAAGCCCTACTTACACTATTCCCGTTAGACGAAGCCTTAGAATTAAGTCTTTCCGAGGTTTAAGTACCGAGGAGATGGAACCTAATTTGAATGGCCTCTTTAACGAGGACATGGGTAATTTCTCTAATCCTCTTAATGATGAAGAAGCTCTCCATGAGGTTTCTGTAGAACAACTTTTGAAATTGGATAACCAATTTGATGATTTTCAGCAATGGATGTCTCAAGAGTATCCCGATAGTCAAGCTCTTTCATTAATTGAGGGTCTAAAACGTATGGTTCAAAGTGATAAGAATGGAATTGATATTTTGCGTGGTATTGCACACATTGTGGATTCGAATGTGATGCCTATGAAGAGTTGTGCTGAAAATTTGGGTTATACACAACCTCCCACTCAAGTCAATCATTCTATTGCTTTGACAACTTCTATTGCTAGCATACCTACCTTTACATCAAACATAATGACTACTTCTATACAAGACATTCCGCCTATGATTACCAGTCATGGGGGCAATCCTTCCTCTTCAATCAACCCTCTTCCTTCATTTAATCCAACTTCTTCATTCATTCCTTCAATGAGTGTCCCTATTACATCTCCGCAAATGAACATGATGCAAGGGGGCAATTCATTCAACCATTCCATTCCTCCTTGTAGTGTTCCTCTTTTCCAATCCTCTCCTATGACTAACTATCATAGTGTCCCTCCACCTTACTCTTTACCTTCTTTCAATAACATAACACCTCCATCTCAATCTAACACATCTAATATGAATTCTTCGACTGAAGCGACCATTAACAATCTTGCACAAACTGTCTCTTCTTTACAACAACAAATTGCCTCTATGAATCAATCTAAGTTTAGTGTGCCTACATTTGATGTTGCGAGCCCACTTTCTCTTGACATGGTTCGAGCTATCCCTCCTAAGCATGTTGAAATCCCGCATTTGGAGCTTTATAATGGTAAAGGTGATCCTCTAACACATGTTAAGACTTTTCAAACAATATGTACCGATTTTGCTTATGACCAAAGGTTGCTTGCAAAACTGTTTACTAGAACATTAAGAGATAAAGCCCTACAATGGTATTGCTCATTGCCTTCTTATTCTATTACTTCTTTCGAACAACTTGCAAATGCTTTCATTCAACAATTTCAAAACAATATAGGTCCTAAAGTTACTTTGATTGATTTAATGCATTGTAAACAAGGTGTTAAAGAAAAAGTGACTGATTTCATTGGTAAATATAAGCATTTGTATGCTCAAATTTCTTTTCCAGTGCCTGACAATGATATTCAAAGAATCTTTATTTCTAATTTACAAAAAGATATTCGAGATAAACTTCTATTTTCTGAGTTTACTTCTTTCCAACAGTTGTGTGCAACTCTTCACAATTATCAACTGACTGTGAGTCAAATGGAACAATCACATCCTATGGCTCCAAGTGATAAGGGTGATAGTAGTCAACAACCATTTGGGAAGTTTAAACCAAATAGAGAGTCCATTAAATTCAATGAAAACATCATCAACAACAATGTGAATGCAGCATCAGGTGTGCCTCCTATTTCTAAATTTTTCAAGAAAGAAAGAAAGTTTACTCCTTTGAATGAATCATTGCATAGTATTATGAATAAGTTATTGGAACAAAATGTGCTTACTCTTCCTCCTATAAGGCAAATATATCCTACAAAGATTAATTCACCCTATTTTGATAACAAATCTTTTTGTCAATTTCATCGTCAACCTGGGCATGATACTGAAAAATGTTTTGCTTTAAAAGGTAAAATTCAAGATTTGATTGATAATAATACTATCTCTGTTTCTGGAGTGAATGATAAAGGCAACACATCTGTAGCTCCTCCTAACCAAAATCTTCATATTTTTACTGATCCATTACCTTCTCATACCTCTAATGCGATTGAGACTAATGATTCCTCTTTCTCATCTGATGGTCTTGTGTCTATGACTCTGAATGTGATTAACTTTGTAGAGCAGCAAGATAACCCTAAAGAACTTTCCATCACATTTGATTCTAGTGAAACTATCCGGGCACCTGATGGTCCTTTATACATAGTTGTAAAAGTCAAGAATACACCTTGCCGTGGAGTGCTTATTGATCCTTCGTGCATGGTTAATGTTATTACTGAGGAATTTCTTTTTACTTTGCAATTGAATCAAGTGATCTATGACAAAATACATGTGATTGTGAAATTATTTGATGCATTTTCTTCTCCTGCAATTGGTTCGATTACATTACCTATTGAGGTCCATAACAAATCCCTTGATGTGAACTTTGCTATTATTCCTTCATCCGAACAATTTCGTGTGAAGCTAGGCTATCCTTGGCTATCTTCCATGAAAGCTATTGCTTCTCCTATTCATAAATGTTTGAAATTTCCCCATAATGGTGAAGTTGTTACTATCAATCATAGTCTCTTTAAACCAGCTGAAAGAACTTCTAGCGTTCCTATTGATTATTTTTGGCCTAAACAATTCCAATCTCTTCCTCCGCGAAGTGATTATCTTTTTAAACCTTATCAAAAGTGGAAAACAGATATGATCCTATCTCTAAGTGAACCTAGAACACCCAAACTTGATATTCCTATCGTTCTTGAGAAGGAAGTTCTTCCTTTGAAAGATAAAACTAATGTCTTTCCTCAAGAAGATTCCCAACCCATCCCTATGGATGTGACTATGTCTATGCCTAATAAACTTTCTAAAAGCAGACCTATACCTCCTCGTCATGATGGGCTTGGTCTCCTTCCTAAACCAAATATTCTTCCTCTATATGGAGCAGTCCCTCCTCCTTCTTTTTATAGAGAGAAGAGGCCTTCTTCTTCTCCTATTATCCAGCCTAAGAGACCACAACCCAAACACCCAAGTGATAAGGATGAGAACATTCCTCCTCCTCAATCTTCTCAACTTCCTACTAAGACTAGACGAAATCGTTCTGCGTGTGAACGCCGACGAAAGCATCGTCTTAGAGCTCAGGCAGCTGCTTCTCAAACTTTGCAATCCCCAAAAACACCTTCAACAAGCATTATTCCATTTTCTCCAAAATCCCCTAAACATAAGATGCATGATGGTCTTGATCCTGTCTGAGTTAAAGACCCTATTTTTATAAATCTTGATGATGATATAGATGAAAATGTTATTCATGATGAAAATGTTACTTCTCTTGCTTCTGATAGTGAATATGAATTTGTTGATGTTGATAACCATTTATCTAACGAATTTTCTAAAGCACTTATCCTAGCTCCTAGACAAGAACAACGTGGCTTGGAACATGAACATAGCCCTTGTTTGGATCTTGTGATAGCTCCATCTGCTGTGTTGGATGTTCCTCCTCTAGCGTGTTCCCTGCCTTCCCGAAACATTGATCAGCAAGATCGGGGGGTAGATGACGTGCTAGACTAGTTCATTAGCATAGCAGATCCTCTCCTCCTCTCTTTTGTTACTTCTTCTATGTGTTATTCTCATTCTTCTATTTGTTGTCCTTAGTGTTGTCTACTTGAGGACGATGCAAAGCATTGAGATCTCTTTTGGTCTCTCTCATGTTGACTCAAAAGACACATGTGCTCCCTTCTTCTAGGTGACCTTCCTTGATTGGGGAATGAAGAACAATTATGCATACATACATATGATATACATGACTTATCATACAGCATACTGACCCCAAGGAAAGCGAAGTCACCTCATGCTTTGTGTTTTGTGTCTATTATCCTTGGGTTTATCTCACACTTGGGGGCTAAATCCTTGTGATAACGTGCTCCTTTCCTTTCTCATTTCTTATGTGTATCACTACCTTAAAGCAATCACCCCCGTTAAGACATGTGCGATTGCTTTAACGTAGGGGGGCATACACCCCATCTATCCCTTCAGGATACTTGAAAATTTCTTGGTGAACTTAGCTTTGCCTTGAAAATTTTTGGTATTTTTCTTGCATGACTCATAGTGAGGGAACCGCACTACTAACAGTCATGGTTCTCCCTCGTGATCTTCCCTTTTACTTTGTCAATCGAAGTCATAAGATCCTTAGTCCACTGGGGGCTTGGTGTATCTTGCCTCCTTGACGTGGTGAAAGTCTTTCAATGTTGTTTCCTTGTACTTTACCGGAAGTATGAGCGTACGCTTATACTCTCGCTAAAGTGGGGGCTAAATGTAGCGTCCTAAAATTGTGACACTTGCAATTTCGACTGCATTTGGGTCTTCACGATGGTGACGCAACACTGAACCTGAATGGAGACCCCGAAACTTGTTCATGACATCAAAAACTACATTTTTCAGCACCCTGGCTTGATCCTCCTTGCACCTTGCTGTCCCTGGAGGTGGGACCATGGCGCCCAGCAGGACTAGGGTGCCCAGAGCCCTGGTCCCCCAGGACCATGGCGCCCAGCGCCCTGGTCCCTGGCCCTATTTTGGGTCCGGTCTCTTTTGGGGCTTCGGGTCTTTATGTTTGCAATTTGGAAAATAATGTTTCCTCGTCGGCCTAAGGTTGGAAAAATCAGTCTTTTAACCCTAATTGACAAGTATATAAACTACATTTTCCTCTCCCATTTGGGTAGAAGAGAAAAGAGGAAGGACATATGTGTACAAGACACGGAAACGATATTCAAACATTCAAGCATTCAAGCATTCAAGCATTCCTTCAAGCAATTGATCATTCTAAGTTTCCATTCAAGGCTAAGTGTTGCATTCAAGACAAGGATTCAACCATTGAAGAGGAGATCACATACCACATACAACATACAACATACAACATACAACATACAACATACAACATACAACAACATCTACACCTTCGCATGTAAGAATACAAACATTCTTACAACAAGGTACTAGTACTTGTTTTACATTACAATCGTTTACATTTACAGTATTTCTCATTTCTTGGTTAATTCCAAAACCGGGGTTTGACCTAAGGGCAAACCCCTAATCCCTACCCCCCCAATCGTCTTCGCTTTTCTATGTGTAGGTTGCAGGTACGCAGCTGAAATTGAAGATCTGGAATCCTTGTGCAGAGACGAACAGATCCCCCTTCGTTTCGCGGATTTTTCGGAGGACCGTGTGCACGCCGGGCGCCATCGTCCCGTCAACTTTCACTCAAATTTGCAGGACAGCGTCGTCTCGACATTTTACTGCTAATTCCAGGTCCGCAGCTTCATCCTATATCCCTATCTTTGTTTATAAGTGAATCTTTCTCACTTTCTATGCATTCCAAGCTTAATCATTCTATCCACATTCTTTACAAAAGAGTGTAGCCTTGTTGTCTTAACCCTTGAAACTCATTTAAAATCCAATCTTGCATTGTGTGGGATTGGATCTTGTGGGTTTCAACCCCTCTTTTGAATGTAAAGTCTCCCCTAAGTGAAAACCGACAATCCTAAGTGACCCCCTTTCCCCTTTGGAGTGGTGGAGGGAACACTTAGGGTTCGCTCGTGATTTTCCGCTTTACAATAGGGTTAAGGTATAGGATTGAGGATATAAATTTTAGGGTTGAGGGAATTTGAATAGGGTTTGATGTACAAGATTGATGGTAGGTTTTAGGGTACATAAGGTTGAGGGTACTCTCTCTCTCTCTCATGTCTCTCTTCTATCTAGGTCTCTCCCTCCCTCTCTATCTTCCCCTTCCTTTTTACCTTCATATATATCTCCCTCCCCTACTCTCTCTTATACTCTCTCTCTATTCCCTCTCTCCATTGTCTATGCCACCACCTCTCCCTCATACCCTCTCTCTCTTCCTCTCTCCCCTTCCTAGGTTTCTCCCTTCTTCCCTCTCCACCTATATACATCTCCATCTAAGTCTTATTAGGAACCTCTCTCTATGTCCCTCTATCTATCTCTCCCCTCTCTCTCCCATCTAGGTATTTAACCTCTCTCTCACCCTCTAGGTATCTCACCTCTCTATCCATGCCCTCTCTAGTTCTCTCCCTCCCTCTCCACCTCTCTCTCTCCATTACCCCTTACCAATATCCCTTTATGAAATCTCTCATTCACTTGTCTCTCCCCTTTCCTCTTTATCTACCATAAACTATAGACCTATTACTCTTCCTCTATTCTCTCTCTCCCCTCTCTAGGTCTCTCCTATACTCTCTCCCTCTCTCTCTCACCTTCCCTCCTTATCTCCATATATGTCCTTCCCTCCCCCCCCTCTTTGCCTCCTATTGTTTCTCTTCATTCTCTTTATGTTTCCTTGATTACTACCTCTCCCTCCCAACCTCTCTCTCCATCCCTTCATATTTACCTCTCTACCTCTCCCTCTTTGTCTCATTACCCACCTCTGTCTCCCCTTCTATCATCATCACCTCTATCTCTCCACCCTAGGTCTCTCACCTCTCTCTTCCTAGGCTCTAGATGTCTCACATATATATTGTTGGAAAATTTAGATAACTGAAAGACAACTGAGACGGGGGGGGTGAATCAGTTGTCATAGATTACCGGAAGGATTCAACAATTAAACTTTAATATTGGAACCCAAAACAATAATATCGAAATAGCAGTTAATCCAATTAAGCATAAACAATAATCACAGAAAAAAATCCATACTCACAACACCAAGATTTATATGCGAAAAACCCGATAAAGGGAAAAACCATGGTGGGAAGCCTACCCACAATCAAATAATACTTCTGTAGTAAGTATGTGAATTACAATGAAGGGGCCTACACTTATAGGAATGCCAACAACATAGAGCACACTTCTCATCACAAAAGGAGCCTCATTGACTACATATAAATCCAGAGTACAATACAGAGAAGTGTTTAACTGCAAAAGATATCATCTCCTATGCCTGAGTACAGTTTGGTTAAGCTCAATACCAAAAGACTAAATCCTCTTACATAAACCCAATTCAATCTCCAATGATCGACCAACTCCTCTGCCTAAATGATATTACATTATTCGCACATTACATTCCTTGACTGTGATCTCTTACATTAACCATGATGATCTACAATGAGATCTTACATCTATATATACAAACCCTCAACCATAAACAATCAGGTCAGCCACCAAACAATAAACTAATTACATAATTACAAACCATGTTGGCCTTAGACCAAACAAGTAATATCAACACATAAGACATCTCGAAAACACATCAATAGGTTCTATCCACACATTATATTAGAGTCGATCCATAACCTAGATCAACCAGGACCAAGTATAGGTCCACACGCTCCAGCAGTGATCTCCAAACGCCAAGTCTCAAACATGATTATCAATAGCATCTTGAAACTCTATCAAAATTTACACCAACACCACTTATGCATTTCATCAAAGATCTCCATCAAAAGCTCTACCAATGAAACCCTCACCGGAACCAAAAACCAATCTTCTAAGCAAGCGGGATAGCATCCAATCACTAGACCAAAAACAACTAACCAAGTATGAGTATAAGTATCATGAACAAGATAATTCCATCACCAGATTATACCGGAGCATGTCGGATCATACCATATCCAAGTTAACTAGAAACCACTTAACCTACCAAGACTAGAAGGGTGTCATTAAAGCATCCAAATAGCTAGTGTTGACATCAATGAAAAATCATTAATATAACACATAATCATTTCCACCAAATGGCCAACAATCTCCCCCTTTGGCATTGATGGCAACACTAGATGTGAAAAACATTGAAGTACCAAGAAATTCCAAACAAGTCTCCCCTTGTGAATAATATCTCTATAAAGCTTTGAATTTCTCTTTCTTTTTCACCCTAATATCACTCCCCCTTTGACATCAATGCTAGAAATTTGATAGAAAACATAAGCCTTTGAATCTCAAAACTGACTACTCCCCCTGAGCAGTAGCATCCCACATCCATGCCAGAATGAATAATATTTTTAATAATTCATGTTGGACTGATGCCAAACTGCATCGATCAAGTCTCTGTTAGAGGCGCAGAAACTCCCAATCTATCTCTCAGGTACTCAAATGATTCCTTGGATAAAGTTTTAGTGAAAATATCTGCAATCTGCTCTTTATTATTCACATAAACTAGTCTAACTTCATTTGCTTCCACCTTCTCCTTTAAAAAATTATACTTGATAGATATGTGCTTTGTCTTGGAATGAAATACTTGATTCTTTGATATATCAATAGCAGCAAAGTTATCATAGTGAATAACTACTCGTGCATCACAATACACCTTTATATCCTTCAACATTTGCTTCATCCATAAAAATTGTGTATAGTTAGTAGCAGCAACAACATACTCAGCTTCAGCAGTAGATAGAGAAGTACATGACTGTTTCTTGCTGATCCATGAAACCAACTTCTTTCCAAGAAAGAAAGCTCCACCGGAAGTGATTTTTCGGTCATCAATATCTCCAGCCCAATCAACATATCTATATGCACATAAAGTAAAGTTATCATCCTTAGGGTACCATAAGCCATATTCTGATGTACCTTGCAAGTATCTAAAAATCCTTTTCACCGCCATCTCATGATTTTCTCTAGGATCACTCTAAAATCTTGAAACAATACAAACAACATTCATAATGCCAAGCCCATTCTAAGTCGAATAAAGCAGACCTGCAATCATGGATTTGTATCTTGTAGGATTTACTGGTGCATAAACATCTTTTCTTGTCAATTTATCACTTGTAACCATAGGAGTACTAACCAGTTTAGAATCTCCCATACCAAATTTCCTCAACAATTCCTTAGCATATTTAGTTTGACAGATAAAAATACCTTTGTCAGTTTGAGTAATTTGCAAACCTAAGAAAAATTTCATCTCACTAATCATAGACATCTCAAATTCTTTCTCCATATTCTTAGAAAATTCTATGCATAATTTATCTTTACCTCCAAAAATAATGTCATCAATAAATATTTCAACAATTAGTATATCATCATCAGTGATTTTATAATATAAATTACTGTCAACATTGCCCTTAGTAAAACTAAGCTTCAAAAGATATTTATCCAACCTTGCATACCAAGCTCTAGGTGCTTGTTTCAATCCATATAAAGATTTCTTTAACCTGCAAACCATATATGTATCATCTGATAGTGAAAAACCATCAGGTTTCTCAATATAAAATTCCTCATCAAGATACCCATTCAAGAATGTAAATTTAACATCCATTTGATAAACCTTGTAGTTTTTGTAATCAACATAGGCAAGAAATAATCTTACAACTTCAATCCTAGCTATGGGTGCAAAAGTCTCTCCATAATCAATTCCTTCTTTCTGAGAATATCCTTTCAAAACCAATCTAGCCTTATTCCTTATAACTTGACCATCCTCATTCAATTTATTCCTAAAAACCTATTTAGTTCCAAAGACATTTTTATTTTTAGGTCGAGGAACCAAAGTCCATGTGTTATTTTTCTCAATCTAGTCTAATTCTTCTTCCATATCTTTTACCAATGTTCATATTTACATGCCTCAATTACTGATATTGGTTCAACTTGTGAAATTAAACATACCTCATTAGTTGTCAGTCTTCTTCTTGTCATCACTCCATTATTCTTATCCCCAATGATTTGATGTTTAGAATGATTCAATCTCACATACCTAGGAGCCTTTTGACTCTCTGGTCCTCTTTCCTATTCTTCAGTTACTATAGAATTCTCTGATGTTGCCGGAGTAACTGGTTCAACTCCCTATTCTGGTAAAGGTGCTACCAGTTCAGATATAATCATTTCTATTGCCGGTTCCTTCTCATAAACTCTAATTTGACTTTTGTTCAACTCATCTACTTTGACATTATCACTCTCCACAATTCTCTGCAATCTCTTGTTATAACATCTATATGCCTTTCTTTCATTAGAATAACCAAAAAAAATGTCTTCATCACATCTAGGATCAAATTTCCCAATAGTATCATCTCTCCTTATATAACATTTACTACCAAAAATTTTGAAATACTTAACTATAGGTGTATTGCCAAACCACAATTCATAAGGGATCTTACCAGTTTCTCCTTTGATATGTAATTTGTTGAATGTATAAACTACTATACTCACTGCTTCTCTCTAGTAGATATGAGGTATGTTAGCTTCCATCATCATTGTTCTAGCAGCATTCAAGATAGTTATGTTCTTCCTTTCCACAACTCCATTCTGTTGAGGTGTCTGAGGAGCAAAAAATTGTCTTCGCATACCATGCTTGTCACAAAGTTATTAAACTCACTGGATGTAAATTCTCCACCATGATCTGATCTTATACATTTAATGTTCAATCCTATCTTGGTTTTCACTTTAGGCTTAAAGATTTTAAACTTTTCAAATGCTTCATATTTTTCTCTCAAAAAAGTAACCCACGTCATTCTAGAATAATCATTAAATGATTAACATGAAATATCTATCACCATGAAAATTTGTAACTCTAGCAGGGCCACGCAAATCAATATGAATAAGATCAAGAAAATCATTTGATTTATCTTGTATACTCCTAAAAGAGGTTCTGACCTATTTACCCATTTGGCATTCTTTACATATTGGATTATAGGACTTCATAATCCTAGTTATATCCCTAATTACCTTAGTTGAACTAATCTTCACAATGCAATCAAAATTCACATGACATGTCCTTTTATGCCATAACCAACTATCATCAATCTGTGTAATCAAGCATGTCTTCTCACCGGAGTTCAAATGAAATATATTACCTTTTGTCTATGTACCAGTTGCAATCTCCAAGCCAGATCTGTTAATGATTTTGCATTTTTCATCTTTGAACTGTAATTGAAATCCCTTATCTACCAATTTTCCTACACTCAAAAGATTATGCTTCAAACCTTCAACATAATAAATATTGTCAGTATTGTTCTTACCATCCAATGATATAGTTCCTTTTCCTTTGATCATGCATTCCTTGTCATCTCCAAATCTAACTAGTCCACCATCAAATCCTTGCAAAGACAAAAACTTCCCTTTATCTCCAGTCATATGATGTGAGCAACCACTATCAATTACCCATTCATCCTTGTCCTCAATTTTAGTAGAAAGTGCCTTCTCTTCAGGTACATTCTCTTCTAGTGCCAGATTATCTTCCTTGATAGCCAAGAATACCCATTCCTTTCCATTGTCGGATCCACTAGCAGAGTCTTCTATCAGTTCATCATCTGAATCCATAATGCCTTCCTCATCCGCTATGTAGCGTGATTTGTCTCAGTTTTTCTTGTATTTATATTTGTTCTGATATCCAAGGTTAGGCTTAAATGATCTTTTCTCTTTCTTCAAATCTTAAATTCCTTTCAGGACATCTAGATGCAAAATGACCAATCTTATTACATGCAAAACATTTAAAAGGTGCTTTTCCTTCATACTTACTTCCTACCGGTTCTCTTGGTACTCTTCTAGAAAATAGTGGTTCAAGTTGCTCAAAATCATCATCTTATCTCTTCATATCTTCTAATTCCTTTGCATATAAAGCTTTCCAGTCTTGCTTATCGATTGCAAATGTAGATGCATGAAAAACAGGTTCAGTCTTCACAGCTCCAGAATGTCCAAATTCCTCAAGCTCAAAAGAAGATAGTTTACCAACCAGAGTATCTCTTTTGACAAATGTATTATCCATTGTTCTCAACTCATTAATAGTAGTAGCCTTTATTTTGTAAGCCAGTGGTAGAGCTCTCGGGACTTTAGAAACAATTTCATCTTTGCTCAGAGTTTCACAACAACATTGAATTCCCATAACAATCTCATTTACCCTTTCCATGAATGCAGCAATCCTTTCATCTTCTTCCATCTTCAGGTTTTCATGTCTCACTTGGTAACCATCAAGTTTAGCAATCTTCACTATAGGCTCGCCTTCATTAAGAGTCTACAACTTATCCCATATAGCCTTTCTAGATGGTTTGTCTGGTAATCCCATTATTTGTTGATCAAAAAGTGCGCGCAAGAGGGCTTATCTTGCTCTACAATCATTCTCAAGCTCCTTGTCCAGGTTAGCTGGAGGAGGATTGCCAAATCCTAAATTATAGGATGTGACACCATTCTGTGTGATCTCCCAAATCTCCTTGCCAATACATCTCAGACGAGTCTCCATCTAAATCTTCCATACTATGTAATTTGTTCCATCAAGCCTCGGAATATCCCTTCGAAAGATAGCTCTGAAAGAACTGGATGAACTTGAATTGTTAGTTTCCATATGATCTTCCTCAAGAGATTAAGCTTTTGACAGAGAGGACCAAATCTGTGATACCAATTGTTGGAAAATTTAGATAACCAAAAGACAACTGAGAGGGGGGGTGAATCAGTTGTCATAGATTACCAGAAGCATTCAACAATTAAACTTTAATACTGGAACCCAAAACAATAATACTAGAATAACAGTTAATCCAATTAATCATAAATAGTAGTCACATAATTAAAGTCATCCACACAATGCCAAGATTTGTATGTGGGAAACCCGGTAAAAGGAAAAACCATGGTGGGAAGCCTACCCACAATCAGATAATACTTATACAGTAAGTATGTGAATTATAATAAAATGGCCCGCACTTGCAGGAAGGCCAACAACCTAGAGCACATTGCTCATCACAAAAGGAGCCTCACTGACTACATATAAATCCAGACTACAATTCAAAGAAGTGTTGAACTACAAAAGATAGCATCTCCTATGCCTGAGTACAGTTCTGGTTAAGCTCAATACCAGAGGACTAAATCATCTTACATAAACCCAATTTGATCTCCAATAATCAACCAACTCCTCTGCCTGAATGATATTACATTATTTGCACATTACATTCCTTGACCATGACCTCTTATATTAACCATGGTGATCTACAATGAGATCATACATCTATATATACAAACCCTTGACCATAAACAATCAGGTTGGCCACTAGACAATAAACTAATTACATAATTACAAACCATGTCAACCTTAGACCAAACAAGTAATATCAACACATAAGACATCCCATAAATACATCAATAGGTTCTATCCACACATTACATTAAAGCTGGTCCATAACCTAGATCAATTGGGACCAAGTATTGGTCCACATACTTGAGCAGTGATCTCCAAATGCCATGTCTCGAACATGATTATCAACAGCATCCTGAAACTCTATCAGAAGCTACACCAACACCACTTATGCAATTCATCAAAGATCTCCTTCAAAAGCTCTGCCAGTGAAACCCTCGTCGAAATGAGAAACCAATCTTCTAATCAAGCTATATAGCATCCAATCACCAGACCAAAATCAACTAACCAAGTATGAGTACAAGTATGATGGACAAGCCAATTCCATCACTAGATTATATCGGAGCCTGCTAGATCATACAGGACCCAAGTTAACCAGAAACCACTTAACCTACTCGGACCATAAGAGTGTTGGTAAAGCATCCAAATAGGTAGTGTTGACATCAATGACAAAAAATCAATGCAACACATAATCAATTCCACCAAATGGCCAACATATATCTCTCTCCTCTCTAATTCTTTCCTCTCCACCTCCTTACCCCTCTTTCTCTCTTTTTTAACTTATCTCTCTTATTTTCTTCTCTCTCTCCCTCACCTATCTACTTCTTCCCTCTCTAGGTATCTCAATCACTCTCTACCCACCTCTCCCTCTATTCTTATCTATATTTTTCTCTTTATTCCTCCTTCTCTCCTCTTCTCTCTCCCTTCCCTATCTAGGTCATCACCTCTCCCTTCCTTGTATAGGATTTAGATAATAGGTTGTAGGATATAAGGTTTAGGGTATAGGGTACATAGGTCTGAGGGTATTGGTAATATCAACTTTCCTCTATTTATCCATCTTCCTCATTCTCTCATTATCTTCTCTTTCTTCTCTCTCTCTTATCTCTATGTCTCTCTCTCTCTCTTTATTCCTCTCTTCCTCTCCATCTCTCCTCCCTCCTTACCCTCATATCTATCTCCCTACCCCTCTCTCTCTCTCTCTCTCTCTCTCTCTCTCTCTCTCTCTCTCTCTCTCTCTCTCTCTCTCTCTCTCTCTCTCTCTCTCTCTCTCTCTCTCTTTCTCCATTCTCTAGATCATCACCTCTCCCTCCCAATCTCTCTCTCTAATCCTTAGGTTTCTCCCTTTCTCCCTCTTTACCTATCTAATTATCCATCCTTATATCATTACCTACCTCTCTCTATCTCCCTCTATCTATCTCATGGATCTCTTCCTATCTAGTTCTCCCACCTCTCTCTCCTCATATAGGTATCTAACTCATCCCCCTTACCTCTCTCCCTTTATGAACTCTCTCTCTCTCTCTCTCTCTCTCTCTCTCTCTCTCTCTCTCTCTCTCTCTCTCTCTCTCTCTCTCTCTCTCTCTCTCTCTCTCTCTCTCTCTCTCTCCCTTCACTTCTCTATCTTCTCCTTCCCTAGGTCCTTCAATCCTTCCATTTATTCATCTCCCTTCATCTTCTCTCTCTCTCTCTCTCTCTCTCTCTCTCTATTCTATCTAATATAGGGTTTAGGGTATATAAATTATTTAGGGTATAGGTTTTAGGGAGTAAGGTAACTAGGAAATTATAGAACTAGGGAATGAGATAGAGAGGTGAGGGAAGAAAAAGAAGAGAATAAGATATTATATGAAAGTTGAATGGTAAGTGTGCAGGGAGAGAACTAGAGAGGGTACATATAGAGAGATGAGAGAACTAGAGGGTGAGAGAGAGGTTAGAAACCTTTATGGGAAGAGAGGGGTGAGATAGATAAATGAGGATAGAAGAGGATAGTTGATGACTTAGGAAAATGAGAGAGAAGAGGGGGGAGAGATAACAAAAAGAATGAGAGGGATAAGGAGGGGGAGAGAGAGAGGTATACATAGAGAGGATAGAGGTATATAGGTGAGGGAGAAAGAGAAGAAAATGATAGTGAAGTTCAAGAAGAGAGAGGGATAAGAAGGTAGGGAGAGAGGTGGAGAGGGAGGGAAGTAATTGGAGAGGGGAGAGATGTAGAGGTGAGAGACCTAAATCTTAGAGAGAAAAGGGTGGGTAAGTAGATAGGGATGGAGAGGTAGAGAGGTAACAAGGGGGGATGGAGAGACTTATAGAGGGGAGAGAGAGAGAGAGAGGGTGGGAGGGAAAAGTTGTGATCAAGAGATGGGGGAGAGAAATAATAAGAGAAGTAGAGTGGAGAAGAGAGAGGACTAAATTCAAGGATAGAGATGGGGGTAAGGAGGAAAGATAAGGTAGAGAGGAAAGGAGGTCATGAGTACGTGAAAGGTAAAACCTCAACTATGCATCATCAATCATAAACTCTAAACTCTAAGACTTAATAGAAATATGAGATATGAGGTAGAGAGAGATGGAGAGGGAGGGAGAGAGATAGAGTGGGATTTGATAGAGATATAAGATACCTAGAGGGGGAGAGAGAAGTGAGAGACCTAGATAGAGAGAGAGAGGGTTAAGATAGATGTAGGAGTATAGAGATAGGTTGGTAATGAGATATGGATGGAGATGTAGAGAGGTGGAGAGGGAAAGAGGGAGAAACCTAGAGAGGGGGAGAGAGAATGTAATGGAAAGCTGATGGTGTAGATAGTAGAGAGAATAATAATTAGTAGGGAAGGGAGTTAGAGATGGGGATAAGGAGGGAGAGGGGAAGAAAACAAGGGAGATACCTAGAAATGGGAGGGAGAGATAAGATGAGAGATGAAAGAATAAAGAGAGAGAGGAGTAAGAGGGGATTGAGGGAGAGGTAGAAATGGAGTGAGTAAAAGACCTAGGGAAGGAGGACATAGAGAGGTGAGGGGAGAGAGAGAAGAGAGGGAGAGGGTTATAAAATAGGGGTAAAGGAGGAGGGAGATAGTGGAGAAGAGAAAGGAAGAGAACCAGGGAGGAGATAAATAGATAGGTGAGAGAACTAGATGTGGAAAGAGAGATGACATACCTAGATGGAAAGAGAGGGGATTGAGATAGATAGAGGGGGATAGAGAGAGGTTAGTCATGAGACATGGATGTAGAGGTAGATAGGTCGAGAGGAAGGGAGAAAGAAACCTAGAGAGGGGAGAGAGAGGTGATGACCTAGAATATAGAGAGGGCCAGAATGCAAGAGGGAGAGAGAATAATAAAGAGTGGGGGAGAAAGACATATATGGGAGTATGTATTTATGGAGAGATAGAGAGGGAGATACCTAGAGAGGGAGAGAGGTAGAAGAGGAGACACAAAATAAAAAAGAAAGGAGTAAGAGGGGATGGATGGAGAGGTAGACATGGAGGGAGTGAGAGACCTATGGAAGGAGTGTTAGGATTCCCAAAGATATTGAGAGGGGGGGTGAATCAGTATCTAACCGGTAAATGGATTTTCTGAACTTATTAAGTAAATTGCATTCCAAAGTTGTGTACTGGTAAACAAGAATTAATGCAGTAAATAAGAGCAATAAACACATCATAAAAATCACACCATAACACAATATTTTTGGTGAGGAAACCTGGAGCGAGAAAAACCTCGGTGGGATTTGTGACCTACAATATTCACTCACTGGCCAATAATTGAATATTACTTACAATAGGTGGTGCCTGCACATGCATGAAGGCTCGCTGCCTAGAGCTCATTGCTCAATTACAAAAGGAAGTCTCACTGACTTACAAAAGTGGATTATAGAAATCCAAGGTGATGTACTGCTACAAAAGGAATATGCTATGCCAAGTTCAGTGCCGGTTTAAGCTCTTACAACAACCATAAAACTTACTCCAAAATCTGTCTTATTATTCACTCATCATATCCATCTATCATATGTCCTATATCATATTCTTCTCACCAAAATGTTCTACAAGATCTCATACTTATATATGAGTCTTATTACAATATGCCATGTCAGCTTACAAAAAGATATTACAATATGCAATAAAAAAAATCTTGTCGGCTAGGGTGTCGGTAATCATCTTTGTTGTTGTCGATGAACTATCTGTCGGTGTCGGTGCCTATCGGTGCCATAGGATTGTAAAAAATCACCTACAATTTCTCATTGGAGTGTACATTTGCCAAAACAATCTCCCCCTTTGGCATTGATGGCAACACTCATGAGAAAAATTCAAAAATTTATCCAAAATGTGTTGTCCAAAAATCTTACCAAAAAATGTGTCCTCCCCCTGAGAAGATGATCTCTTCTGTCATCATTTTTCTCATCTCTACTACTCCCCCTTTGACATCAATGCCAAAGGTTGTCAAAAATGTCAATTGAGTGTAGTTCTCAGCTAGATCCATGTAACTGGTTGGTTACAATCTGAAATAGATCTACCAGTACAAAATTTAAGTTGTTAGTGAACCTTTCGCTATCCTTCAATGTTGCTTCTGTCCTTTGTATTGTATCGGTGAGTATGTGCATTTTCTCTTCCGATGTCTTAATTCCAGGAACAAGTGCCTCTGATATCTCTTTTCTCAAAGAGATGAGGATGTCAAGTTTCAGACCAAGTCTGCATTTCAGTTCCTTAGCCTTGAACTTTATTCTTTCCTTATCTTTTTCAAATTTTTCAATTTTCTCTTCAAAGCCTGCTATTTCCTACTCTATTACCGATATGGGTTATGATGAACCAATGAGATTATCAACAATGTCATTTATTTCTTTATGTGCTCTGTTGATCTCCTTATCTATGTCAATTGTCAAAATGTTAGATTTACATGAATCCCTGTACAACTCCTTGAATTCCATTATTGTTTTTCCTAGTGTCGGTAATAAGGTATCAATGTGTTCCTTGCATCTCTTTATTATTTCATCAAAGAATATTCCTTTCTCTTTATTCATTTTCTCACTGAATGTTTCCTCATTAATCTGATCAACTGTTACAAGGTTACCGATGATATACTTAGACAATGTGTCTAATTGGCTTAAAGAATCTTTATTGTCCATATTGCACTTGGGTGCAATCAATTTCAAAATAGGGATGGTATCATCAATTGGCTTGTATGCAAGTGCATTGCAATCTGTTATTTTCTTGATTGAGTCCAACAATACCTCTGTTACATTGGTCGCTCTGAATTCTATTAAGGAGGAACCAGATGATTGTCCAACTGCCTTAACAATCTACATTCCATCGGTGTGAGTAACCTCTTTGCTTAAGTTGACCTCTAGTAGGTCATTTTGAGTCTGCATCTCAACTAGCAAAGGCTTGGGTTTCTCAGTTGTTGCCGGTGGCACTGTCTTTGTTTGAATCTTTACCTCAACCTTTTTCTCTTCTGGTTTCTCAGAGTACACCTCTATTGATTTCTCTGAGCTTTCCACTGTCGGTTTCTTTGATGTAGTCTTAGTGTTCACTGTCAGTTTCTCTGTATGTACCTTTGAACTGTCTACTGTCGGTGTCTCAACAAATTTTATTGTGTTATCAGTAGCCGGTTTCTATAACTTAGTAGGTTTTTCAGTGTGTGCACTAGTGGTATTTGTCACCATTCCAATTCCAAGGGGATCAACTGATTGTTCAGTATGTATTTAAGCCCCAATCTCAACATTTCCAACTATATCCTCAACATGTGTTTCTACTGCAATGTTCTCAGCCAGTGGCTCAGTTGCCACATCTTTCTTCTTAGCGATTTCCTTATCAACCACAATGTTAACCTCTTATATATCAATGTTCATTGTATATAACACCTCTGAATTAGGATTGGTGTCTTCATGTGTTGTCTCCATACTCTCAATATTATCATTTGCCAGTGGTGTATCAATAGTCTCAACCGGTGGAGTATCAGAAGGAGGTGGGGGCAAATTATCCATTACTTTTATGCTTGGAGGACCACCTACCTTTCCTTTACCTTTATCCTTATCCTTTTGATAGACTCTTAAAGTTTTGGGCCTTTTAAGTTCTTCTTGATTTTCCTTATCCACAAAGAAATATCACATTTGTCTAATGTCTCTTTGGAGATCTCATTCACTCTGCCAGCCATTAAAGCTACATGTTGGTGACCAGTGGAAAATATAGTCCTGTTTGCCTCACTTATCAGTTCATCAATTTCTTTGGTTGAATTCACTAGGTGAATTGCAAGTAATTTTTCTACCTTTATCTTCTTATACAATTCCACAATTGCTAATCTTTTTGCATCTAGTCTGCTATACAAGTCACTTGGTAAATCATCTACAACTTCTATCAAAAATTTCTTGTAAATGTCTAATTGTAGAATGACATTGTTTTCTATGCTTTCCTTTTCTTTATTGGTAAAAGTATTATACAACTTGCTGACATTAGATAAGTTTCCTTCTTTAGTTATTTCATTTAGAAGATTGTCTAAGGGAGGGATAACTTGTTTTTCCTTCTTCTTCCTGGGTGTCATTTTCTTTGTCGGAGGCCTTACTGCCTGTTGTTTCTTTCTAGCTTTCTTGGGTGCAGGAGAGGGTACCGGTGAAGGGTTTCTTTTTCTTTCTACCCTTTTAAACTCTGTTGGTATTTCATTGTCAGAGGATATTCCAACCGGTGAAAGATGTGCTTCTGGTTGTATCCCTTCCAAGTCACTTTCCTTGATACCAGTAATGTTTAACAAGTCTTCCTTGATTTCTTTTGCCCGTTTTGTTGCTTTTCTGATTGTTTGTTCTCTTTCTTCCTTTGTTTTATTGTTTGAACTTTGCTCTCAATGGTTTCAACATTTCCAAATACTTCTTCTTTAGGTTCTTTAGGAGCTTCGAGTAGGGCTTTAGCATATGTTTCTATTATGTTTTCATCTGCCTCATAACCCATTTCAGTAACCCAAACTGTTCTTGGAACCACTGCTTCCATCCAAATTTCATCTTTCTTTATAACAAAGCATATTTTCTTTTGGTATTTGTCAACTATGGTTTGAGATAATCTTTCCCTTGTCTTCATTCTAGCCTTAAATGCTTGAAAGTATTCAATTATGTTCTTTTCCCTATCATCTCTCATGCCATCAAGGATATCCAAAAATTGTTTGCCTACCGGTATGTTAAAACCAAATTCTTTTCTACCTATATCGGGAACTTCCTTAGTGATGTATAGCATTAGACATACAAGTAAGTTACCAAATCTGAATGTGCCTTTCTTGTCACCCTTAATTTTCTTTAGGTTGTCAATTAGCTCATCCTTTAGCCATTCACATATGTCAAACTTAGTTTTATTGTTCACCATGTCATAAGCACTCTTGATACATAAACTAGAAAAAACATTTAATCTATTGGCATGTGTAGTCTTGTATTCTAGAATCATGCTAATGAATCTGACATTAATATCCTTTACATCATTTACTCTTAAGGATCTGTTGTCATGTGTTGCACCGGTTAGGGCCATTACAGTGTTGTTTGGAACCTTTTTAGTTATATCAGGCCTGCTACAGGTGGAAGGTAAGCTAGTCACTGCCCTAAGTGCTTCTCTTGTAATCTTATGAATGGAATCAAGCCAAAAGAATTCCCCATGAACTTTGCTCAATACAATCCTCACAACTTCCTTGGGAAAATCAAGAATGCTAAGTATCTCCACAAAACCTAAGGTTTCAATTATCTTGTGTTCCGATTTCACATTACCATTTTCATCACAAATTACAGTCCTATACATGTTCATTATCTCATTAGCACCAGTTCTTCAATATGACAATGTATGTAAATCTTAGGGTCTTCAGCATACGCAACTCCTTCGGGTATTCTAGAGAATGCACCTAGGGTATGATCCTGCTTCACAACTTTGAGTATAATCTTAAATATGGGCCTAGGGTGTTTAACCACTTCAATTATAGTAGGGTTTGCAATGAATTCAAGTGTAGAGGAGGAAGACATTATATAAATACCTTAAACTGCCTTTAGGTTTGAATGGTTGAATGATTTTCTTCACTTCTCACTGTGGATGCCTTCACTCGGGTTTTTCACACTCTAAGGAAATTTGAATGCTCGGTGAATGAAAAAGAGTGAAAAACACTTACTTTATAATGCCTTTTCCTTCAACTACCATAATAAATGCCTATTGGTTAAGTGAAACATAATGCATCTACTAGTAAAGAAGCAATTCAACTTCTTACCATCAACCGAGGGTAAACTAGCATGTTTTTCAATTTATTGCCATACCCCCAAAAGGTTTCTTTTCAGTTAAATGAAGAATCTCCTGCCGGTGGAGTGATACTCTATTCTACTGGTGAAGGAATAGCTTCATTAACATTCTGATCTATCTTTCTAATCCATTGTTTTGAAAATTCTTGGTTTACCTCTTCAACCTTCTCTTTGCCTTTCAAACTGGATCCTTTGTTATTTGCTGGTGATGCCTTACTTCTACAAAATTTTGCAATATGTCCAATCTTGTTACAAGCATAACAAGTCACATTGTTTTTCTGAATAGCTTTTCCATATCCTATGCTAGTATGTGTTCTGCGTCGATTAGATAAGTGTCCAAATCTTCCACAAACAAAACATCTTACATTCATTCTGCAATTTTTTGAGTTATGACCAATTTTGTTACATTTAGAACATTGACCGGTGGGTGCATTAGTATTCTGATAGTTTCTAGATCTACATTGATTTTCTCTATGACCATATTTGTTACAGTTAAAGCATTTTCCATTAAATTTGTAAGCATTAGGTTGTCTTACCGATTTATTGTGATCATGATTGTTTGTAGTACTGGAGCTCTCACCAACTTCAAAGTCAAGTCCATTTATATCTCCATCGGGTTTCTGATTTTTCAGCATGTTATCAAGTCCCTCTGAACTTTTCTTTAATTTCTCTTTGTGTTGATTTGCAGCAGCCAACTCATTTTCCAAGATTCCCTTCTGTCTCATAAGTTCAATTCTATCATTTTGTGTATGCATCAAATCTATCTTAAATATATCATTTTCATGACTGAGTCTTGTGTTTTCATTTCTAGCATCATTTAGTCTTCTAACCATGTCATCTTCATTCTTCTTTCTGTCTTCAATGTCTTTACAAAACCTCATAGTCATATCTTGCATCTCATTCCTCATAGCACTGTTTTCCTGTCTTAACTTGTTCACAAGGTCATTAAGAGTTTCTTTTTCACCATCATCACTCTGCATCTTTTCAGAAAGTTCCTTCTTTTGTTCCTAGAAATAGTGAGATTTTCTTGAAGTCCTTGAATGATTTCCTATGTAGTGTTCAAATCATCTTCAAGTTTCATATTCTTCAATTTTTCTGCATCATAATCTAAAAGAGCTGTTTCCAATTGCTTTCGCAAGTTTTCCATCTGTATCGGTGTCAAAATCTCCCTCAAGCTATTAGGATTTTTAAAATAGAGGACCAAGCTCTGATACCAATTGTTAGGATTCCCAAAGATACTGAGAGGGGGGGGTGAATTAGTATCTAACCGGTAAATGGATTTTCTGAACTTATTAAGTAAATTGCATTCCAAAACTGTATACCGGTAAACAAGAATTAATGCAGTGAATAAGAGAAATAAACACAACATAAAAAGCACACCATAACACAATATTTTTGGCGAGGAAACCCAGTGTGGGAAAAACCTCGGTGGGATTTGTGACCCACAATATTCACTCACTGGCCAATAAATGAATATTACTTACAATAGGTGGTGCTTGAACATGCAGGAAGGCTCACTGCTCAATTACAAAAGGAAGTCTCACTGACTTACAAAAGTGGATTATAGAAATCCAAGGTGATGTACTACTACAAAAGTCATCTGCTATGCCAGGCTCAGTACCGGTTTAAGCTCTTACAACAACCATAAACCTTACTCCAAAATCTATCTTATTATTTGCTATCATATCCATCTATCATATGTCCTATATCATCTTCTTCTTACCAAAATGTTCTACAAGATCTCATACTTATATATGAGTCTTATTACAACATGCCATGTCGGGTAACAAAAAGATATTACACTATGCAATAAACAAAATCATGTCGACTAGGGTGTCGGTAATCATCTTTGTCGCAGTCGGTGAACTATTTGCCGGTGTAGGGTCTTCCAGTGTCGGTGACTACCGGTGCCATAGGATTGCAACGTTGCCATCAATGACAATACCTTCAATCGCTTACAATTTCTCATTGGAGTGTGCATTTGCCAACAAGGAGGAGATAAAGAGGTTAGGGGAGAGAGAGCAAAAAGGGGGGATCTCATAAAGGGAAGCATTAAGGGAGAGGGAGAGAGATGTAGAGAGGGAGGGAGAGAACTATAATAGGTGAGATACCTAGATAGTGAGAGAGGAGTGGAGTGAGATAGATAGAGGGGGATAGAGAGATGTGGGTAATGAGACCTATATGCAAAGGTAAATAGATGGAGAGGAAGGGAGGGAGAAACCTATAGGGGAGAGAGGGTGAGATGAAGAGGTGATGACCTAGATAATGGAGATGGAGAATAAGAGAGGAAGAGAGAATATGAGAGAGTGGGGATGGAGATAGAGAGGGGGAGGGGAAGAAAGGAAGGGAGAGACCTAGAGAGGGGAGGGAGGGAGAAGAGAAGAGATATAAGAACAAATAGAGTAAGAGGGGATGGATGGAGAGGTAGATATGGAGGGAGTGAGAGACCTAGGGAATGAGGAGATGGGAATGTTTGGAGAGAGAGAGAGAAGAGAGGGATAGATTTCATAAATGGATAAGGGTAAGGGGGGAGGGAGAAAAATGTGGAGAGGGAGGGAGAGAGCTAGAGAGTGGACAAATAAATAGGTGAGAAAACTAGAGGGGGAGAGAGAGTTGGGTAATGATATAGGGAGAGAGAGGTACTGAGGTAAATAGAGAGGGAGGGAGAGACCTAGATATGGTGAGAGAGAGGAGAGAAGGCATAAGTAGTGATCAAGAGAATAGAGAGCGAGGAGAGAGAAATAATAAGAGTGTGAGAGAAAAAAAGAGAGAGGGAGGGAGTCAAGGATAGAAATGAGGGTAAGGAAGGGATAAAAGGTAGAGAGGGTGGGATATACCAAGAGAGGGGAGAGATAAGTGAGAGGGAGAGAGATAGGTCTAGAGTTTGGGGAAGATAAAGAGAGTAAGATGTAGAACTAAAGAATTCTGATAGGAGCATGTTGACTAAGTCTAAAATTTTGTATGATCCTCTAAAAACTAAAATCTGCATTATAATTCCTCTAGAGTTGAAACCACTCTCAAACATCTTGCCAATATATGTACATGAAAGTTTAAATATGTCTTTTTTCTTTCTTATACTTAAATGTTATATTTCATGTATATATTATTCTTTGGGGTTGGGTATAGCTTATGTCCAAACTAGAAAAAAAATGTCATTCATAAAACCTAACATTTAGCAATGCAAAACATTTGGCGAGTGCCAAATAGGGCAAGTTCCATATTTGTTGCTCACCAAATGGTTTGCATTGGAATAAACCAACTCTTTAGGTTGGATTGTACCTAGGCATCCAAACCAAAGGGTTGGATGACCATTTTAGGCCTAAGATGTGTTTTTATTAGAAGATTAAAAAATTTCACATATTTTTGGTCGCACTCTCCATCAGGTTTGCATGTCTTTCAATGCAACTAAAAAAAATACCATAACAACCTTAAGCTCTCTCTTAGCTATCCAACCATGTAATTTGTTTCACATTTTGATTTTTCTAAGGCTTTAATTTTTAATTTCTTTTGGTAGTGTGTTCATTTTTTGTCAAAAACCTATTGGAGTTGAGAAACACAACACCACAGGAGCCCAAATGATCTCTGCAAGCTAAAAAACCTGTTACAACGAGAAGCAAGGAAGAAAATAATAGATAAAACAAATACACAGAAAATTTGCTCAAAAAGATGAGAGCTCAATATTCACAAAAATGTGTAATGTGATAATCCTTCCAATACAATGAAAACAATAAACCTCTAATAGGTTAAGAAACCCTAAAAAGGAAAACCTAGGCTTGCACATAATAATTAATAAAAGAATTAATTATTATGCACCTAAAGTTAGCTTAAGTATAAAGAGATAAAGGGAACTTAAATAATTAAACAAATATTATTTAATTAATCAAGTAAATACCCGAATACTCTAACACCCCCCCTTAAGCTAGACTTAGGGAGAAGCTAAAACCTAGAACAGCTACTGAAAGCAAGAAAGATGGGTCCCGACAACAAGGCCTAATCAGGTACCCAAATACAACCAAATCTCTATGAACCGGAGAAATAGAGAAAACCAGGTGGGAACAAAACTCAACTCCAAACAGAGATGGAAAAAGCAAGAAGAAGGACTGAAAAATCCTCCAAACAAGAATGCTCCAAAAGATAGGAATAAGAAAAGATCGGAAGAATCACTGAAGCATGAAGAACTTGCAAACACTATCGAAGAATAACTGTTGATTTGAAGAACCTCCACTGAAATAGAACATGATGAGGTAGAGAAGATTGTAATCTGTATGAGTGCCCTCAAATGACACTACTCGAATCAGAAGGCAAACAAAGGCAAACAACTGAACTCAAAGATATAGATGGCATGAAACAACAAAGCCTAAAGAGCTTACCAATCAAACCACGAAAGCATTAGAACCAACAGGACAAACCTCCCCATAATGCGGAAGAGGGAGAGGGACAGGTACACTAAAAAGAACGGTCAACAAGAGCTGAAAGACAAAGAACTAGAAACATCGAAGGTGCTGAAAAAGTACATAGTGTCATAGAAGGAACACTCACTTGACACACATCATGAGGCAAATGTCATGGAAGGAACACTCACTGGACAAAGGTGGATGGCAAACAATGCAAACATCAACCCCCTCATGGCACTTTATAAGTAGTGCATGTACAATAAGGCACAAAATGTGCAAGATCCCAAGGAAACAATGCATGATGGCACTTTATCTTAGTGCATTTGCATAAATGAAGCTACAATGATAAGAAGACTGGAAATGGAAAGGAGAACCAAAATAGAGACTTCCTACTCAGAGAAGAGATCCTAGGACCTGAAATAACCAAGATATCCACAGAGTGTTGAAAAAGAAAAAAACTAAAGAAAAACATCCCTGGAGTAGAATCTAGAAAAAAAAACTCATATGGCTGGAAAGTACACAAGACAAGCTTTCCAACGATATATTTTTTTTTAAAAACGGAGTTCGGATTCTCATTCTGTGTCTCCCAGAGTGCAAAAAAGAGACCCCACTTTGACTGGAAAAAACACATTCAAACAACAAAATTAGAAACAAATTATAACATCACAAGGTCCGGCTCGGAACCATCTTTTTGATGCCTATTCATTTTCAAAAAAATGACTCTGTATGCCCACGATATGGCCAAAAAGCGAACCCCCCCTTAAAAAGACAAGAGGGAGGAGGTCCGGTGGTAGGGGTGGGTGGCGGTGGCCAGTGAGCAGTGCAGTGGTGGTGGCTAGGTGGCACGTCGGTGCCTAGGTGATGGCTGAGCGGTTGCTGGCGAAGGAGCCATGGTGGTTGGTGGGCACGAGTGGCGCAGGGAGGCCGCGTGGTGGAGCGGTGGCTAGGCGTGGGCGCAACATGAGTGATGGGCTGGGGGTGCAGCAATGGTGGGGCCGGGAAAGGGGCTGTAGGTGGGAAGGCCAGTGGTAGGGGCTGGTGGGGCCGCAAGGAGGCCGGCAGGGGCTGCAGGTGGGAAGGCCGGTGGTGGGGGCCGGTGGGGCCGGGGTCGGCAGGTGTTGGGACCGGCGGGGAGACGTGGAAGCGTCGACGGGGGCCGGGAGAAGCACCGATGGGGCCTGCTCTGACAACAATGATGGGTAGCCTACAGGTTGTCAGGGGGCCCCATGGTACCCTGTGTACCGTGGGGAACCCCCCAAAAACAATTTTTTTTTTATTTTGCCAAAAAAAAACTTTTTTGTTTTGCCCTAATATTTTGTTTGATTTTTTTATTTTTCTCTTTTTTTTTCACAAAATCAAAAAATTGCCCTGCATGTCATAAAAAGGAAAATACTTATTATTTTTTAAGTTTTTTCTCGAACTGTGTGCCAGGGTTGTACGACCTGGTACTGGAGAAAAATGCTCCCAAAGGCTCAGGAACCGAAAATGGTCAATTTTTATATGACTATAGGGGTTTTTGGGCCTTTTGAGCACAATGATGAGGTTTGTTTAGGCCCAAAGTGCTCAGAAAAAAAGGCCTATCCCTAAGTACATAAAAAAACTTCCTGAAACCCCAGATCTGCTTCCAATGCAAAAAATTCTCAAAACAAGAACACATAGCTACAGATTTGATGTTGTGATACCATATTGGAGTTGAAAAACACAACACCACAGGAGCCCAAATGATCTCTACAACTTGAAAAACCTGTTACAAGGAGAAGCAAGGAAGCAAACAACATATAAAACAAATACATAGAAAATATGCTCAAAAAGATGAGAGCTCAATATTCACAAAAATGTGTAATGTGATAATCCTTCCAATACAATGAAAAGAATAAACCTCTAATAGGTCAAGAAACCCTAAAAAGGAAAACCTAGGCTTGCACATAATAATTAATAAAAGAATTAATTATTATGCACCTAAAGTTAGGTAAAGTGCAAAAGAGATAAAGGGAACTTAAATAATTAAAAAAATATTGTTTAATTAATTAAGTAAATACATGAATACTCTAACAAAACCAACATGTTCTATTTTGGGTATGATTTTTTACACATTCATCAAATTTTAAAGCAACTTATATTTTTATAAACTAGACTCAATTCTACATAATTAATTTTTTTTTTTGCTTTTTGATTAGTTTTCAATGATTTTAACGGGGGTGGGGGGTACGCTCAAATTTGTATCTTTAAGGATGTGTCTACTTTGAAAATTAGTAAAAAATCATTTAATCATTTTAAAAATTAGCCGAAAAGTTTGGCATAAACTACAAGTTGTTAGCTAATTTCTCACTGTGGTGATTTTAAAAATTCTAAAAAAAGCTAAAATTTAGGGGAGCCACAACAAACACTATGTTATGTTTTTTGCATAAAAGAAAGACCACTTTTTGTGGCCTCCCTTTTCAAGCCCTTAATCTCCACCATTTTCAAAACAAATTAGTATCTTAGAAAGTATACTCGAAGCACTTTGATTGTGTTCTGGTTCCATCTTCAAATTTGGAGTGTAACTATGTTCATTTGTCATTAAAGTTTAGACTTTACTGATTTCATAAAAAAAGGCATCATAAGACCCCCTTTTGGTACTACATTTTGATGCACATACCCCATGGTCTAAGGGGGAGAACTAAATTCAAGTACTATGTGTCTCCTTATAGTTCGATGCTAAATTTTTTTCAACATGGCAGACATTAGGAATGGATTTCTAGAGGATTCCAGATGGTTTAGTCGATCTAGAGTATTTGTTAAGACTACTAGAAAAAAAGGGAAGTGTATCAATGTTTGAGTTATAGTAGTAAAGTGTATTTATGACATTACAACCCTAATTTCTAAAAGAGATAAAAGAATTTGTTGAGTTCATTTTATTCATTTGTGAATTCCCTATTTTATGTGCCTTTTCTCCCAAAGAAGGTTTATTGTGTGTTCTAAGCAATTGTAGTGTGTGTTGTGTAAACCCTAGCTCATGTGTAGAAGGAAAACTAGGTAAGATGGCTACTCTTGTTATTGTCAATTATGAGTTAAAGCCTCGACCTCTCCTGAAACCCTATCTATTTATGGAAACTTTGCATGACAAAAAAGGTGTGTTTACTAGGATTCCAATTGGTTGTGTGTACACAGAAGATGTTAATGCTTATTCATGCGGAATTGAAGGAGATTTTATCTACAATGATGAATGGATAAGTATTATGGTGAGTGAGGTGCATAGGTATGCAATTGAAGCAGTCACCAGTGAGGAGGGACCTTGAGGAGATCAGTTCAAACTGGTCAGCAAGAGTAAACACAACGGAAATACACAGATATGATGGAGACAGTGCATAATAGATAGTTTATTAAAGTTAATTACATCCAACCGGTAACAACCGGGTTACAACATAATGGCACAGAGGCCTGGTAAAATAGGTCACACTGGGACCTTGAATCGAAAGATCTATCTTCTAAGCACAGTTTATCTATCTAGTACTTCTTGATTCTTTGAGTTCATTGATTCCATTATAAAGCATGATTACAAATATATATATCAATCCAAAGGATCATGTCGGCCCAAAAAGGATCAAAACCCAAGGAACAAGACCTAACATGCAAAATGAATAAGGTTGGCCTCCACCAAGAGATTCCTCTAAAAAATCCAAAGGATGAAATGAAGAAGGTTGGCCACATGCCAAGCAACATCGAGATCAATGCCCAAGGCTTCACAAGCTTTAGAATGGGCTCTGGTAGATCACTAGAATAGGTCTCAGGCAATCGGTAACAAAGGAACAATCGGTGACAAGAAACTGTCAAGGAAACTAGTAGCGATATCTTGTTGCAAAGTGATCCAAATGAGATATGGCTAGAAAGCAAGTAGGTTGATCAAGTCTTCAAGTAGAATCCAACTCCATAGGAACCGATGAGCCAAAACCGGGACACATAGAAAGAAAAACTAAAACTAAAAATAGAAAAGAAACAAAAAAGGAAATGTTTTTGTGGTTGATGCAAGATTGTTGTGAACTGGGGATGCTCCTGCATCAGACATCTAGGGTTAATAAAAAAAGTGAGCCTCTCACTTTGCTCGGGTCAGAGGAAAACCAAGGCGGTCTACCTCTACCTGAGAAATATAAGATGAATCTTCCACTAGTCTGTTCTTCCACTTCACAATATATTATTTGTACTAATTGCTTCAGGTACTACGCACAATCCTACTATCCAAAATCTCTTCAGTCTGATCTGGTTCCTTCTGGGGCAATTGTTTCTCTAAGTCTACAATACTGACCTCACTGAATTCTGGTTCATGGTACTCATGAAGATTTGTAATTTTGAATGTAGGTGAAATACTTAGACTATCTGGTAGCTCCACTTCATATGCATTTCCATAACTAAAATTTCTCAAGATCTTATAGGGTCCAAACTTCTTCATCTGCAACTTGTTATAAGTTCCAACCAGGAATCTCTCTTTTCTCAAATAGACCATCACTTCATCGCCAAATTAAAATTCTTTGTCTCCTCTTCTCATCTGTCGTATCCTTGTATTTTCTATTCATGTCTTCCAAATGTTGTTTAACCTGAATATGCAATGCTACCATGTGATCTGCAAATTCTTCTGCTTCTGAACTCTTCTAGTCTTCACTATTAATGTCTCTCAATTCTGCTATTCCTTTAGGATGCATTCCGGTAACAATCTCAAAAGGTGTTTTTCTGGTACTTCTATTCACTGAATTGTTATAGGCAAACTCTGCTTGTGCAAGGATCAAATCCCAACTTCTGGTTTTATCTCCCACTAAACATCTCAACAAGTTTCCCAAACTCCGGTTAACTATTTTAGTCTATTCATCAGTCTATGGATGAAAAGTAGAACTGAACTTCAAATTTGTCTTCATCTTCTTCCAAAGTGTTCTCCAAACATAGCCAACAAGCTTAGTGTCTCTGTCTGAAACTATGCTCTTAGGTAATCCATGCAATCTTACCACTTCCTTGAAAAATAGGTCTGCTACATGCAATGCATCTAATGTCTTCTTACAAGGTATGAAATGAGACAACTTTGAAAATCTATCCACTACCACAAATATAGAATCATTCCCTCTCGGTGTCTAAGGTAAGCCAAGTACAAAATCCATACCTATATTCTCCCAAGGTCTTACCGGTACTGTCAAAGGTTTGTACAATCCCACATTCTGACTACTACCTTTTTCAACTTGACAAAGTCTACATCTTTGCACGTATCTCTTAATATCCTTATGAATTGGGGCCAAAAGTACTTCTCACTCACCAATGCAACTATTTTATCAATGCCAAAGTATCCAACTAAACCTCCACTATGCTTCTCTTTTTATCAGGTTCTCTCTCATGGAACTTTTAGGTATGCACAACTGAACTCCCTTAAATAACATTTCATCCTGAATGAAGTAATCCAACCATTTGCTCCTATCAACCATAACTAGTTCTCTACATGCTTTCCAAGGTTCTACAAAATCCAAGTCTTTGTCATACAAGGTCTTCAAATATTCAAAACCTAATACTGTCACTCTCATCTCTGTCAACAAATTCCTTCTCCTACTCAATGCATCAACAACTTTGTTAGATTTCCCACTTCTATGTTTCAACACAAAGGTGTAACTTTGCAAGAACTCTACCCATCTCATATTTTTTTGATTCAACTTACTCTGACTGCTCAATTATTGCAAAGCTTGATGATCTATATATAACACAAACTCCTTAGGCAACAAGTAATGTCTCCATTTTTTCAAGGCTTGAATTATGGCATAAAATTCCTAATCATATACTGAATATTTCTTTCGAGCATCATTCAATTTCTCACTGAAATATGCTATTGATTTCCCTTCTTGACTCAAAATTGCACCTATTGCTATTCCACTTGCATCACAATCCACGTGAAATAACTTATTAAAATCTAGTAAAGCCAACACGGGTTGCTCAGTCACTTTCTATTTCAATAACTCAAATATTTTGTTTGCTCTGGTAGTCCACTTGAATTCCTTCCAATCTCCCCTCATGGTCTCATTCATAGGGTTACAAACTGAACTGAAATTTCTGATAATCTTCCGGTAGAAACTAGCCAATCCATGAAATGATCTTACCTCTCCAATGCTTTCTGGTGTAGGCCACTCAATAATGGCTTTAACTTTCTTAGGGTCCATCTTCAAACCATCCTCATATATTACAAATCCTAAATAGACTAACTCATCCTTCATGAAAGTGCACTTCTTGATATTGATCAATAACTTTTCTTCTCTCAACCTCTGCAAAACTTGTCTTAACTGTAGTAAATGCTCCTCTTTTGTCTTACTAAAAATTAGAATGTCATCCAAGTACACAATAACAAACTTACCCAATAATTTCTTCAAAACCTCATTCATCAGCCTCATGAAAGTACTCGGTGCATTAGTCAGTCCAAAAGCCATCACCAACCATTCATATAATCTTTCATTTGTCTTAAATGCTATCTTCCATTCATCAACTTCTCTGATTTTGATATGATGATATCCACTCTTCAAATCTATCTTTGTAAAGTAATTTTCTCCACTCAAATAGTCCATTATGTCATCCATCCTAGGCAAGGGAAACCAGTATTTCATTGTGATCTTATTTATTGCTCTTGAATCGATACACATCCTCCATTCTCCATTATTCTTAGGTTCTAATACTGTTGGTACTGCAGAAGGGCTTAGACTTTCCTTGACAAAACCTTTCTTCAATAGCTCCTACACTTGTCTATTCAATTCTTCATTCTCTGATGGTGTTAACTAGTGTGCAGCTTTGTTAGGCAAGCTAGCTCTGGGAACTAAGTCCATGCAATGACTAATACTTCTAACAGGTGGCAATCCATCAGGTACATTATCTAAAATGATGTTCCCATACTCTATCAGCAAAACACACATTCTCGTGTCTCAATCCATCCATAAATTTCCTTCCATCTACTAAACAGATTCTGGTATTTGTATAGACTTCATTCTTCAAAGGTTCCTCCAAAGGAAATAAGGTTTGCTTCATCCCATTGGCCACAATAGTGTATGTATTCTTCCTCCCATCATCCATTGCCTTTCTATCAAAATGCCAAGGTCTTCCCAACAAAATATGAAAAATGTCCATAGGTATAATATCACACAAAATTTGATCATGATAATTCCCAATTTTCAATTTTACTAAACACTGTTCACTTACTAACAACTTATGTTCATACTAAATCCATGCTATCTGGTAAGGCTATGAGTGTTTCAATCTCTCCAATTTCAACTTATTCACCATCTCTTCTGAAACAAGATTATTTTAACTACCACTATCAATAACAACTTTACAACACTTATTGGATACCTTACATCTAGTCTTGAACAGGTTCTTCCTCTGCAAGGATTCTTTATAGCCTAAGGTATGACACAAAGCTCTCCTCATCATCAATAGTTCTCCATCTTCTAGTTTATTTTCAGATCCGGTGGGGTTCTCCTCCACCACTACCTCTCTTCTGGTAGCCTCTGACTTCTTACATTCAAATGCATGGTGTCCTTCTCCTCCACATTTAAAATAGGTTCCTCTAAATGCCCTTTTGTCTTGTCTTCTAAAGTTCTCATTCTTGCAACCATCCGGTTCTCTCCTCTGGTATAAATTTCTATCATCCTTCTGGTATGAATTACCTTCCTTTCTCACTTCCTTATCCTTGATCTGATCTGTACCGGTTCCTCTTCCTCCTGTGTATCCTCTTCCTCCTTGAAATCTTCCTTCGATAAACCTTCCACCTCTACCTCTTTGTCTCTACTCATGCCTCTTATTCAACTTTTCTTCAACCTTTATTGCATACTCGTAAGCCTCTTCAACACTCTCTAATTTGATCATACTGATTTCATCTTGTATAGACATCTGCAATCCATTCAAGTATCTTGCAATTTTTTCAATCTCATCATCAACATGTCTAGATCTGATGTTCAATTTGTAAAATGCTTCGGTGTACTCCTTCACACTAGATTCCTTCTGTCTCAAATTCTGTAACTTTCAGAACAAATCTACTTGATAATTAGTCGGGACAAACTTTGATTTTAACTTAGCAATCATCCTATCCCACGTCTTAATCTTTTCTTTATCTCTTCTTTTCCTATCAACTTGCAAGTGCTCCCACCAAAGAGATGCATGACCTTCAACCGGGTACAGGCATACTTCACCTTCCTCTCTTCTACAATGTTTTCAAAGTCAAAATACTTATCCATCTCTGAGATCCAATCCATCAATTCATCTGAATCTAACTTCCCATCATATTCCAGTGGGGTAAAATGAGGTTTAGTGTTCACCCTACTCAAAACCCTTAAAAACCTTTTCTCCTCTAGATCAACTGCCAGTAAGCTCACTTGTTCTATCAGGGCTTCTTCTCCTTCATCTTTGCTCACATCCTCAACATGTCGGCCTGTTCTCTGGGTTGTCTCCACGGCTTCTAACCGAGTTGCTATTCCCCGCAACATCTCCATTACAACAAGGTATGCATTCCCACGCGCTCCACCATTCCTAGTTCCTCTTCGTACCATTGATCCATGCTATTCCTCTACAATTGCAAGTTGGATCCACAATCCGCTACCCTACAACAAGATTCAAGACATGCAACCTCTGGAATGAACTTTTCTTTGATACCGCTTGAAGCAATCACCTGTGAGGAGGGACCTCGGGGAGATTAGTCCAAACTAGTCAGCAAGAGTAAACACAACTAAAATACATAGATATAATGGAGGCAATGCATAACAGATAGTTTATTGCATGAAAGTCAATTACATCCAACCGGTAACAACCAGGTTACAACATATTGGCACACAGGCCTAGTAAAATAGGTCACACTAGGACCTTGAATCGAAAGATCTATCTTCTAAACATAGTCTATCTATCTGGTACTTCTTGATTCTCTGAGTTCATCGATTCCATTCTAAAGCATGATTAAATATATATATATATCGATCCAAAGGATCCCGTCGGCCCAAAAAGGATCAAAACCCGAGGAACAAGACCTAGCGTACAAAATAAATAAGGTTGGCCTCCACTAAGAGATTCCTTCGAAAGATCCAAAGGATGAAATGAAGAAGGTTGGCCACATGCCAAGCAACATCAAGATCAGTGCCCAAGGCTTCACAAGCTTCAGAATGGGCTCTGGTAGATCACTAGAATAGGTCTCAGGCAACCGGTAACAAGAAATTGTCAAGGAAAGCGGTAGCGATATCTTGTCAAAAAGTGATCCAAATGAGATGCATTTAGCAAGAAAGTAGGGTGATCAAGTCTTCAAGTAGAATCCAACTCAACAGGAATTGGTGAGCCAAAACTGGGATACATAGAAAGGAAAACTGAAACTGCAAACATAAAATAAACAAAAAAGGAAATGTTTTTTTTGGTTGATGCAAGATTGTTGTGTACACAGAAGATGTCAATGCTTATTCACATGGAATTGAAAGAGATTTTATCTACAATGATGAATGGATAAGTATTATGGTGAGTGAGGTGCATGGGTATGCAATGTATCTTGATAAATGCTACCAAGTTACAAGAAATGCAATTAGAATGTTGACTAGTTTGTGCTCCATCGATACTCTTTCAGTGAAGAAGACCACAAAGAATGACATTGTGTCAAAATTAACTCATTCAATGTGGGATAGAAGAGAAATGACAATCAAAGATATTAAAGACCCTAGAGTGAAATATGTGATAAAATGCCCTTCTTACAAAATTTATTTTTAGAGCTAAGAGGGTTCTACCACAATCATAGCCATACATACGACACATTGGATGGTAGTTGTTAGTGAAATATTTGATCTCTATGAGTTGATGAGACAATAGTTGATGGATAACTTGGAGAAGACAAAGATAAGAAATTACACATTTAAGTTTAGGTCCCTAATTATATGTTGGATTTCATGTTTATGAATGAGTTATCAGGTAACTAAAATCATGAATCGAATAAGTTTTTACCGGTTGCAGTTCAAATAAGGCAAGATATTAGGAGTTATAGTTTATATTACAAAACTTATAGACAATCTTATGGTGGTTGGTTCAAGTGTTTTCAACAGATTATTCAAGAAAGAGAAAGGTTTCCTTCAAATGTGGTCTGGAAGTACAAAGACAATTTTACATTTTTGGTGAGAAAATACAATTTCTATATAGAGGTTGTTGAGTCAAGAACTGCATGGATTCTAGAGTTAACATATGATGTATCTGAAGAAGAAGTTGAAGAAAAAATTATTACCATCATTCAAATACTTATTGATCCAAAAGAATCCAGATTTGGAACCATAGAGCAGGTTGAAGCTAAGATGAGAAAATAAAGGATAGAGAAAGGTCATGAGAAAAGGATGGAATAAGTGTTCAAGGAGATTGAAATGTGTCTGGTTGCATAATTTTTTGGTGCTTCTTTTGAGGAATGGAGAAAGACAAGTTTTGTGTCTACCTTTTAGTCCATGATGATTGGTTCAATTGAAACCCTAACTAAAACTATGAAAAAGGTGAAGAGTACTTCGAGGAAGAAGTATAAAGCTACAAATAAGAAAGTTGATCTAAAATTATAAATCAAAGAGATTGAAAGCAGTTCTGATGAGGAAGATCAAAAGGAACAACTTGTCATCAGACTGAGGCTAAAAAGAGGCATAGTGAAAGAGGAAGTAGAAGAGAAAGAGGGCAATGTACCTCCTACAAAGAAGATAAAGACTCATGTCCCTCTAGTTGGGACTCCTCCTATGCAAAAGAAGGAAACTAATAAGAAAGAGCCTGAGAAGAAAGTAAAGTCTAAGGAAGATGAGAAAGCTAAGGATAATCCATACTATGAGCCTTTAGAATTGAACAACTTAGTCAATGCCATTTGCATTTATAAAACTTTGGGATATGCAACCAGTACATACAATGAGTCCCCTTGGGTAGATAAGGAAACTATTGAGAAGGCCATTATATGGTATTCAATGACTTTTGACAAAACTCTTAGTGATATAGAGGAAAATTTTCCTAAGGAACTATTAGAATCTTTAATTAAAAGAACAATGAATGCTGTGAAAAAAGAATAAAATATTAGAACTAGTGTAGTTGATAACATATGCAACGTTAAACTAATGAAAGCAAGAAAAAAATTACACAAATCCTAAACACTAGGTTTAGGAAGAAGGAGAGTAAATTTGATTATGGTTGATCTTGAAGACATCAAGATAATAATAAGAGAATTAGATGAAATTGTTGAAAAAGTTGTAGAAGAAGTGGTAAAGGCTTTGTCGTCTCCTTCAGAGAAGACAAACATGCCTTCTGGTCCTAGAGAGTGCAACAACAAAGATGCATTTCAAAGGAAGGTAGAGGAATACAAGGAAGAAGAGGTTGGGAAACATTCTTCTCTAGATATGTAGAAAGATGAGTAAAAAATAGAGGAGGTTGTAGATGATAAGATGGAAGAACAAAATGCTAAGGTTGCTACTCCAAAGACTAGGTTAGAGGAACATAATTATATAGAACAAAGTTTTGATGCTAACATAAAAAAACAACAACAAGGAGAAGGAAGATAAGTATGAAGAAAAGAAAGTTGAAGAAGAGAAGTCTGAGAAAGAAATAGAAAAGATGACCTTAGAAGAGGAGAAGAAGGAAGAAGAGAGTTTGGCAAAAAGGAGAAAGAAAATGAACTCAAAAGATTATTAATTGGAGAATCGTTTAATGTTTCTGAGTTGCTACATGTATCAAATTTGAATAAGTCATCGCCCATCCAAATATTTCAGTTGGGTGATGTTCTACAATAGAGAACTAAGAAAAAATATATTGTTGAGTATACAAAATTAATTGAAAAGGCAATGAATTTTATCATAGGGAAAGTTTCAGATACCAAATCAGATGAAACTTTGAGTGATGAAGAGAAATTATGAGTATTGTTAGAATATCTAAAGGTCCATATGCATCTAACCTTGAAGCAATTATTTCTGGTGATGCAAAGTAGAGGCTATCACAGAAAAGATTGAATAAACTTATGGGTATATGTGTAGAGACACACATTTGGATCAAAGATGTAGTTACAACATTTTAATAGAGCATTGACAATGTAATAAATGTATACAAGTTTTTTCATTCATGGTTTGATGCCAAAATAAAAATAAAAAAGGACATTGAAACCTTTGAGGCTAAAAATTTGGAGATGTCTAAGTTCAATGATATAAAGAAAGATGGAGATAGAAAGGCCAAAGTAGAATTAGAGCACCAATATAAAAGGCTAAATTAGCTAGTAGAATAGAAGGAACGTGTTAAAAAGGACTTCTACAAATTGAGAGATATTGCCGACATGTATCTCACCAATATGGTGAAGATCTTAAAATATTCTTAGGCATTGAGTGAGTCAGTATATGTTCCAAGCAGTTGTGAAGAAGTATATAAACTTATTTTGTAGATGGAAATATAGCTTATTCTTATGGTTTCTATAATAATTGATTGGAGCTTTGTCTGGGCACAATTAAAGGCCATTCACAACAATATTATATTTCCTGCCCCAACATGATGCACAAATTGTCAAACAGTAAGATATCTTTTATTATCATGAGTACATATGTGTTGGTATTGAAGATATTTGTTTTAGAGGTTGAAATTGTTGAAGAGGTCATGTAAATAGGGGGAGTTGTGCATAATACTTTTTGTTGTTTTTGTTGGTGGTGAACCATTTTTTCTTGATGTCAAAGGGGGAGAATTTTTTTGGTGATTGAAGAGATAAGTGTTGGAAAACAATGACAAATGGGGAGATTGTTGTAAATATGGGATTTAGGTTGTCGATGATGTCAAACTTGTAAATCAGATGTTCTATTGTGTTGTTCTCTAAGTCTGGAAGTAGTTATGTCATGTACAGTTGGCATAAGTATGTGAAGTATGCACAAATATTGTGCAAAAATATGGAAACTATTTTGGGGTGTTTTGGATGGAAAATATTGATGGTATGTTGTGTTTCCGTAGCTTTGATGTTAGTCAATGTGGTCTAGAGGTGGAATGTTGCTACTCGTGACTATTCTAATGAATAGTCTAGTTACTCGATGTTTTGGTCCACTCTATGTGGAAAATTTATTACATGATGTTGAGGATGACTACCATGGTTTTATTGATACTTGATGTCGACTTTGTGGTTATTTGCACGTTGTATTTTTTGGTCCAAGTTGAACTTTCAATTTAGAATATTGACATAAGCTATAAGGTTATATATATATGGAATGGATATATAGTGCAAAGATATATTGTGATTTATATGTGTGATAGAGTAGAGATGAAGGATGTTTTAGATGTTATTTAACCATTGAACTATAACTTGCATTTTAGTTAATGCAATTTTTAGATATCTCAATCTTTGATATTATATTGTAATTAAGACTATGTATCTTGCCCTAAAGAAGTGATCTTCAACTATGCAAGTATTTGTATCTTCCCCTAAGGTTGTGTGCCTTAGCCTATAAGTCCCTTCTAGAGTAGTGAGCTCCCTAGCCTATGACCTAAATAATTGTCAACATTGATATCTATATTGTGAGTGTAATTCTTGCAATGGTTTTTCCCTATTTGGGTTTTCCACATAAAAATTCTCGTGTACTTGTGTGATTGATTTTGCTACTTGTTATTTACTTTCATGCATATGGTGGATGGAATGAATATTGAGCTAAAATTTTAATCTGATCAATTTTTAACTATATACTGATTCACCCCCCCACTCCCCTCTCAACATCCATTAGTGTTCAATAGACAGGGAAGAAGGAAAATATTTTTTCTCTTCCCACAAATTCCCATCCTCATTCCAACCACATGATCACCAACAATTATAACTTCCTGAGCAATAATAACACCAACAACACTACCATACACCATATTATTAGGATAAGGTGGAATTAACCTTACAATACTAAACCATTCATACATCTCTATGTTCCTTGGAAAGTGTTCCCTAGAACATGAGAGAAAAATATTAAATATTTGTACATTGTGGCTATTTGCAATTGCATTAGAAGTGAACATGAAGAGGTGATAAAGTTAAATCAAAATGGACACAATAAAATCTTTCCCACATCCATATTAAGACATGAAGGGAAATACATAAAGAGACCAAGTTTGGGAAGAGAAAAGGTGTCCATTTGGGGATCTGCCAATGACCAAGAGTTATGGAGCACTAAAAATGTCTAAAGTCTAAGTGACTTTGGATTTGACACTAAAAATAGGAGTCACTTGAAGATTTTTATTATTTTATTATGTCTATTAGCTATTAATTCTCTAAGGTGTGGGTTTTTTGCAAGTGGTTTTGGACCATGTATTAGGAAAACAATAATGGTTTTTCCTCTTCCATTTGGCTATAAATTAGAGCCTAGGCATAGTTGTTTCATCATAGTTTCTTTGAGCTTTCCAAGTATTTATAGGATCATTCGAAGAGGTGAAGTGAAGTGTATTATTGTTGTAGCATCTCTTTTGAATATTAATAATATACTCACCCTTGTTTTCTAGTGGAGTATTTTCTTGAAAGGGCTTGTCCACATAAATTTTGCGTCTCTTTTGGTATGATTGATTTTATATTTATGTTCAACGGTGAAATCAAATGCCCATTTTAGATTTAGTTTTAGATTTGGTATTTTTTTAGTTTTTTAATCACTTAAGAAAGTTAATATTGCAACCTTCCTTCACCTTATATCTCAACATTTGGTATTAGAGATAATGGTTCTTCTAAGAGGGGGTCACCTTTCTCTTTAAGTGTTGAAGGATTTTTGTTGTAGTAGGAGTAATTTTTTTAGTTTTTAATATTTGAGAAGAAGATTGAAAGTCATGGCTCCTAATTCTTGTACAAATATTGAGAAATTTAATTATACTGGCTATGAGAAGTGGAAACTGAAGATGAAAGATCTTTTGGAAGAAAGAGATTTGTGGTTTCTAGTTTAACATGAAAAGAAACTAGAGGACTCTACTTTATTGGATGATGCTTGGAAGAAATTGGACAAGAGGGAATGAGGAAATATTTGGTTGTCTTACCAATTTTTTTCTCTTGAATGTCTCCATAGAAGACATTGCATACAAGTTGTGGAAGAAGGTTGGTGACATTTATTGATCTAAAAGTTTGTGCAGTAAGTTAAATCTCAAGAGAAGGTTATATTCTTTAAAAATGAAAGAGGGTGAGTTTATTACATATCATTTGAATTCTTTTAGTCTTATTGTAAGTCATCTTGTATCAATAGATGTTAAATTAGAAGATGAAGATAAATGTATCTTCTTTCTTTTCTATTTTGTCGAATCTTGGAAAAATATAATTATTGCAATTAGTAGCACTAGTACAAAGGCAAACATGGACAGCTTGATTTCCATACTTCTTTTAGAAGAGAAGAGAAGAAATTCTAAGAATGTTGGCTCCCAAGATGCCTTGCATGTGCAACAAAGGTCCAATGAAAAAGGGCCTAGAGGAATAAAAGAGGGATAAGTGCAAAGGATGATCAAAGACTCCTAGAAATATCAAAGAAAAGTGTTGGAATTATGGAAAAGAGGGCATGCAAAGAAGGAATGTAGAGTTAAGAAAAATAATGTTGATTCCTCCATGGAAAAGTCCTCTTATGATGATTATGATTCTTTTTTAATTTTTGCTAACATTTTTAGTGATTTAGCTTCCTCCTACCACATGACTCCTCACAAGGAGTGGTTTTCTTCTTACAAATAATATGATGGGGGAGATGTTTTCATTGGTGACAACAATGTACAAATAAGGTTGATGGTAAAGGAAAGGCAAAGTCATATTTCAACAATGAAAAAGTAAAACCAATTGAAAAAGTTTTGTATATTCAAATACTTGCAATAAATATTCTTTCTATATCCAAGTTGAATGATTCTACAATGCATGTGATATTTGACAAGCTTGCTTGTAGATTGGTAAGAGGGAGTTTGTTGATGGATAAAGGATAACAAATATGGAATTTGTTTACGCTTAATGCCTCTACTTTTGTAACTTTGCCAATTTATAACTAGCAATGAAAATGCATGAATGATGTGGCATCAAAGATTGGGTTAACATTGGCGAGGTCTTAAGACCATTCTAAATAAAAATTGGTTGATAGTCTTTCTGATTAATCTATTGGCAAAAATGAGTTTTGTGACCATTTGGTGTTTGGTAAATAGAGCATATCATCATTTCTTAAGGAATCTATAAGGCAAATATATCAATAAAAATTATTCATTCAAATGTGTGTGGTCCAATGGATGTTGTTTCTTTGGGTGAATCTTGGTATTATGTTTCCTTTGTTGACGATTTCTAGAGATACACTTGGATTTATTTTATGCATTCTAAATATGAAGTTTTAACTAATTTTAAGGAATTTAAGGCCTTAGTGGAAAAGTAAAACTATTATAAGATAAAAGTGTTGAGGATTGACAATGGGATTGAATATTATTCTAGGGAATTTGATGAGTTTTGTAAGCATGCAAGTATTGTTCGATAGAAGACTACTCCTTATACTCCCCAACAAAATGTGGTAGTAGAAAAATGGACCAAACCATAATGGAAAGAGCTAGGAGCATTTTGAGTGGTGTTAAACTTGATAGGATTCTTTTGGATAGAAGTTGTTGGTACAACTTGTTATTTGATTAATATAACTCCTTGCTCAATTATTATTGACAAAACTCTTTATGAAATGTGGATAGGTAGAAAGCCTTCAATTGAACACTTAAGCATCTTTGGTTGTGAGGATTTTTCTCATGTGCCTTAGGTGAAGAAAACTAAACTATATCCAAAAACTCAAAAATGTATCTTTGTTGGTTATAGTGAGAATGTAAAAGGTTATAAACTTTGGAAACCTCTAACTCAAAAAATGATATTTTCTAAAGATGTTATTTTTGGGGGGATTGGAGCATACTCGGGTGAAGAACAACCAAAGGATAAGATAATACAACATGCAATTCAAAATAAAGATTTGAAAGTAGGAAGATACACATGAGGAAGAATAGTTAGATGGATTTGAGGATGGATAAGAAGAGGAGGGTTCGGAGAGTTCAGACGATGTGCAAGATGAGCATACAAAGGAAGACAAACTGGTTTGACCCATTACTCCTACCTTGAGGAGGTCCACAAGGCAACAAAATCAAGTTGACATGTATAGCCCAATAGATTTATATTGCATTTTTATTTTATGAGTATTGATGATGAACCTAGATTTTTTGGGGTAGATTCTCTCTTCAGAGGAAAGCGAGTCTTGGATATAGGATATGCAAGAGGAGATAATGGCCTTAGATAGTTTCAGCATTTGTGATAGAGGAGATGATTATTTTATTATGTCTACTGGCTATTCATTCTCCAAGGCTTGGTTTTTTTCCAAGTGGTTTTGGGCCTTTGTTTTGGGAAAACAATGGTGGTTTTTCCTCTCTCATTTGGCTATAAATTGGGGCCAAGACATAGTTCTTTCATCATAGTTTCTTTGAGGTTTCCAAGTACTTTTGGGATCATTTGGAGAAGTGAAGTGAAGTGTATAGTTTTTTTAGTCTCTCTTTTTAAGATTAATAATATTCTTGGCCTCGTTCTCTTGTGGAGTTTTTTTATCGAAAGGGTTTCTCCATGTAAATTTGTTGTCTCTTTTGGTATGATTGATTTTATATTTATTTCAAATGGTTCAATCACATGTTTATTTTATATTTAAGTTTAGATTTGTAATCACATAAGAAATTTAATATTGCAAGGTTTCCTCACCTGGCTCCTCAACACACAGAACAGTGAGCACCAACACCATCATTCACCACATCCAAGTATCTTCCAACGAAAATAGAGCCAACAAAGCTCTTTTCTATAGGGGAAACCAAAGCAAGAGACCCACCAAAACCATCAATAGAAACAAAGGATTTTTCGATCCTATGCCCTTTTCCATTTCCATCATCCTTTAGGGTTTCACAGTTTGTTCTCATGCCTACTCTTGCAATACCTTTCCTTGACTTGCCATTGTTTATTCACTTTAAAAAAAATCATTTACTATAAAAATCAAGTTATTAAAAGTTAACATAAAAAAATTATAATTATTTTTATTTTTAAAAGAAAAATATTTAGAATCTACATGAAATCTCACAAATCAATAGTTCACATCATCTTTGAATTCTCAATGATTTAGTTTCTATAGGTGTTAGAGATTGAACATTTAGTTAAAATCTTGATTTCATTATCCACTTTGGCTAAACAATGGCACATAGTATTGTAGGATCATGCATGGGGTTATGTAGGAAATGGTTTGATCGACTTGTATGATTTTTATAACATTTTTGTAACATGCAAAAGATGCATGCCCCAATAAAGATGTGTCCTCTTAATTAAAAATAACTTTGTAAGAGAGGTTGGGGAAGTCCCCACTTGATGCCATGCAAGCTGCCTATCTTGTGAAATGAACAAGAAGATAAATCAACTTAGAGGGTTTCAAAAAAATAGAGAAAAAAGGGAGAGGTAGTGTCGCCCTCCACCAACCACATCCTACACACCCTAAACAACAAAATAACTTAAAAAAACCTCACATAGGTTTATGACCTCTCAAATCCACTAGAATATGAGAGACATGATCACCCTAATAATTGTACCATTCTATAGACCTTCACACATTCCATCTATTACTTTTAGTTTACATTTTGATTAAGTTGTATCTATGTCAAGTGTAAAGGACATCACCCTTAAGTCATTTGACAAGGGAATCAATATCTAATCCACATCATCTCAACATCTTTTTGTAGGTCAAAGGTTCATTTATGTGATTCAAAGATCATATGAATGCATAGAGTTCATTTTGTGCATGTGTATTTGGTTTAGATCAATTTAATAATGTAAATTTAATCTTGGCCAAAATTTGAGAATGACCTTTATATTAATATTTCATCATTTTGTATTCAATACATTTAAGTTTAAGCAATTATACATGTAATAATTATATAAAAAACAATAGACAACTATCTATCAACCATCAAATTTATTAAATACTTTCATTTGTTTTAATGTTCAATTTTTAAATTTAACCATATAATCAACACAACTCTAAATTAATTTAATTAATATTTATTACTCATTACATTAATAAACCTAATTGTACTAAAGAAAATAAACTTACTTCATTTCTTAATGATTCAAATTATTCTTTTCTACATTTTCTAATACATACCTTTTAATTAATTTATTGATTTTTTTATTATTTTTTATAAAATTTATTAGAGCAATTAAATTAAATAATTTTATTTAAAATTCACTAAAATTTACATCTAAAGTACATAAATTTTCTCAAATATTTTGAAAGTGAATTTGGGGAGAAGGCTCTATACTGGAGCATTCTAACTTGATGCATCCTAAAATCTTATGTGGATTTCAAATTACTTGTCAAATTATCTATAACTGAGGTGTCCACAATAGTAAAAAGAATAAAACATATAGTTGTGCACTAAGTCCAGTTTATAGAAGGACCGATCTAGCATCACATGATTATAGTTTGTTTAGATTTATTGAAATTCTTTTGAAAATAAATATTAACATATACTTTTTATATTCCATTATAAAGACTATCATCCCACCATTAGTATTGTTATATTACTAGCAATTGCACCTTAGTGTGCAATGGGTATGCTGAAGAGGTACGGAAGGTCAATTAGGGCAAAATTTGGTCAATTTTTTACATAAATTTGTGTATTACATGAGATCAATTGGTAGACCAAATTTAGAAAATAATGTTACTTGTGAAACAAAGGTCTCAATGGAGAAGTGATAGTTTCAAATCCACTTTGTATTCTCTTACAAGGTTCAAATTATAACTAAAACAAAAAAATTCAATTAGAAAGAAAATCAAGTTCTATAACCAACATGCTCATGTTATGTTGCAATCAGGTGAGAGGGAGAGAGAGGTGGGGGGTGGGGGAAGAAAGAGAGAAAGAGAGAGATGTAAAGAGATAAATATAGAGATGAAGATGATATGAATATGAAGATGGAGAAAGAGGAGAGAAAGATGGAGAAAATGAGAGATATATGGAGGGAAAAAGAGAGAGAAGAGATAGGATTAGATAGATGTGTGTGTGTGTGTGTGTGTGTGTGTGTGTGTGTGTGTGTGTGTGTGTGTGTGTGTGTGTGTGTGTGTGTGTGTGTGTGTGTGTGTGTGTGTGTGTGTGTGTGTGTGTGTGTGTGTGTGTGAGAGAGAGAGAGAGAGAGAGAGAGAGAGTGTGTGTGAGAGAGAGAGAGAGAGATTCATGGATAGATGAAAAGAAGAAATATGGAACGACAAATATAAAGAGGAAAATAGGTATGAATATAGAGATTTAAAATGAGGGATAAGGAGAGACAAAGAGGGAGAGAGAGATGGATATATAGAAAGATACATGTATATAAATAGAGGGGGGAGAGAAAGATAGAGGTAGAAAGGTAGATAGAGTGAGAGAGGAAGAGGATAAAATAGATAGAGAGATAAAGAGATGTAGAGTGAGATAAAAAGATATAAATATGGGGATATAAAGAGATATATAGAGGAATATTGGGAGAAAAAGAGATATGTAGATGGTGAGATAGAGTGATAGAGATATAGACATATAAGGAGGCATAGAGAGAGGGAGAGATGGAGAGAGATAAAAAGATTGATAGATAGATATAGAGAGAGAGAACTAGAGGTAGACAAATAAATATGAAGGGAGAGGGAGAGAAATGTGGGGAGATAGAGGAAGAGATTGGTATAAATTGGAAGAGGGGCAAGAGATAGATATATACAAGAAGAGAAGGGGAGAGAGAGGTAGTTATAAAGAGATAACTCTTATCAAACGAAGATAGAAATAGAAGATAGATTTCTAATTTAAAAAATAAGTATTCTACAATAATTAAAATTTTAATAAGACAAATAAGTAATAACTATAAATTAAATGAACTCTAATAATTCTAAATTATCATTTATAATTTCATTAAAAAATATAAATAATTAAAATTAGATTTTCACTTAATGAAAAATTAATCATTTAAAAAAGTAGAAAAAAAGCTAATTCTTTCTTTTTTAATATTTTTGTATTTTCCACTTTTGAAAAAAAAAATGGAATATTCCAATAAAAGTAAGTACCATTAAAATATATTATTATTAAAAGCAAAACATAGTAGATTTTTCTTTTGTACACATTCTTTTTCTAATTAATCATATTAAAATATGTTTTTTTAGTTTTTAATCATTTAAAAAAAATTAATATTAATGTAAACCTAGGACTGAGATCAATTCAATCATCTTGCATCCTTCTACTCAACTTCAAACCATTGATTTCAATATGGAACTTGAAAACTTCATATAGGGTATGCCGAAATAAAAGATAGATTTCTAATTCAAAAAACAAGTATTCTACAATAATTAAAATTTTAATAAGACAAATAAGTAATAACTATAAAATTAAATGAACTATAATAATTTTGAATTATTATTTGTAATTTCATTAAAAAATATAAATAATTAAAAATAAGATTTTCACTAAATGAAAAATTAATCATTTAAAAAAGTAGAAAACAAGCTAATTCTTTCTTTTGTAACATTTTTGTCTTTTCCACTTTTGAAACTTCAACAAAATATGGAATATTCAAATAAAAACAAATACCATTAAAAGATTTTTATTTTATTTTTGATAAAAGTGGGCAAGCCATTAAACTATATTTTATTAATTTTGAAATTTTGATACAACGGGTTCAAAGGGCATACCGGTAGGAAAGAACCCACAAGAAAACCTCCGGTTGTGGCCCAAAAATGCAAAAAAGTAAAAACCCCTTAATCCCAAATTACATATCTGATTGTGATCACCCTGCCATTACATGGCTTTCAAAGATATACATAGAATTGTCCATATGACCATCAAAAAACATGAGAGAGAACCACCCAGCCTGTGAGATATGATCTGTTAGAAGAGGAACATAGCATCAAAGCTTCCAAGGCTCGCCAAAAATTTGAGCATATCAACAGTTAAAAAAACCTGCATCAAAAAAGATATCAACCCAAAGATATCTGCATAAAGTAGTTAAATTTGAAACCAAGAACTTGAGCTCTCATCAGAAGGCTCACTATCCATGCTCGAAGGAGAGATAATTTGCAAGGGAAATTCCAACCGTGGAGGAGCTGAGGCCAAAAAACCAAAAGAGAGTAGAGAATGTAAACCCATAAGCACCACCAAAGCTTTATCCACAAACTGTGAAGGAACCGAATCTAGCAAGACTTCAAATGAATTTAAAGTGTCCCCCAATCTATCACATAATAAACCCATTCTCAACTCAAACAATAATTCCCCATACCTCCCATTATCCAACAGATCAGAACGAGGAAGAAAGCCCCCATAATAAAAAGAACCCAGCTCAAAATGATAATTATCCAATGTAGACCTAACAAGCTCCCAGGAGAAAATCAAGGGAGGAATGAATGCACTAACCAAGAGTTGGAGTAAACCCTTATCAAGAAAAATGTCATAGCAAACAGTAAGGAATCGAGACAAAATCTCAGAGCCAGAAAAAGAAGAAGTAGACTGCAACCAGAGAGATCCCAACAACCTACGAATGTCAAAATCCACCTGAGGAGTAAGCGAATGAAACACCTTTCCAAACATTTCAGAATTATTACCCGAAACCACATTATCCTCCTCAAGGTGGCACTCAACAATGACCCTGTATCTTGAAAGAGTGATAACACTCGACATATGAAGAAACCCAACAAGAACCGACACAAAGTTTACTGTTGTATTGAGAAATGATATCGGCTTTTAAAGACAACAGCCACCAAAAACATGAACAGAACAAATCACACCACTTCATAATTACAATTGAAGGCATGAAAACAAGATTAAAGCTCATGCAAGATACAACATAAATGAGGGACTTCGCACGATGGTGGCGGCTGAAAAAAGCAATACTTCATATCCCAACAAATACCACATAACAAACTGCTTACCCCACCATGATCACATCACAAAAAACTGTGACCGAATACAACCAAAACATAATCTCTTCGTACAACACGAAACAATAAACTCTTTAAAGCACTCGTGCAAGAGCAGAGCAAGAAAACAAGCCGAATCATAACTACTAACAGGGTGCCACCCTTGTTGCCTATGCCAGATCATAACCATACTTTATAGCCAACAAGGATTTGTTACCTACAAAGCATCCTTACCACTTGTGCATATACATCAAACATGCTTACCTCTCAAGGAAGAAGGGCAATACAAAATTTTATGACGTCCATATTCAATAAGAACCAAAAGACTTATTGTTGAAATGTCAGAAGGGAAGCCGAAATCTCTTCCATGCTTACATCACACAAATTTGCATTACTTTCTATAGCCAAATTTGCCAAAAAATCCACTATTTTATTAATTTCTCTGAAACAATGAGAGATCAAGAAAGAATCAAAAAATGTAAGTTGTTGTAGAATTAAATCCAGAACATATTGTAATTCCCAATAGTTAGATTTCTTCTTCATAACACATTGTATGGTTACCATCGAATCCCCTTCAATTACAAGATCCTTAATTCCTAAGGATATAGCCATATCCAAGCCCAGAGATAGGGCATTAAACTCTGCAAAATTATTATACTTATGTCCAATAGCATGACATCTAGCATGGACAAAATTAGCATGATGGTCAAAAATCACCATACCTACTCCTGCCAAACCAGGGTTTCCGCGAGAAGCACCATCAAAATTCAATTTAAAATGCCCATGAGGGGGAGGCTTCCATGTAGCTGCATTTCTCTTGGTTAAAGCATCATTGTTTTTCAAAATTGATCCATGAGAAGGCAAGATAGATAGCAATTTCCAGACCCTAGTCACCCTACTATCCCAGTGCGAGAAAGAAGAAAGATTTTCTAGGTTCTTGTAGATATAAGACAAGACAACCTCCAAAATAGAAGATTCAATTTTCATTAGGATCTCCTCAAGAGTAGAGCTAATTTTTTTAAAGATCCTATTATTCCTTTCTAACCAAACATTCCAGATTAAAATAGTAGGAGAAACAATCCAAAGACAAGCATAGAAAGATGAAGCAAACAGAAAAGGCCAGGCTCTAAAGTGAGATATAAGATCTTTCCCTATAACAAAAGTCATATTCAATTTATAAAATAGCCACTGCCAACATTGAAATGTAAAGTCACAGTGAAGGAAAAGATGGGAGGAGGATTCCAAATTTTTTTTGCATAACACACAAGGAAAAACATTAGTGATGCCAAGTCTATCCAAGCGCATGCCTGTAAGTACCCTATCCTGAACTGCTAACCAAGCAAAAGCCCCAGCTTTGGGCAGACAGGCCGAATGCCAAAAAAGCTTATATGGCCAAGAGGATGAGTCTTTAATAGACATAAGAGAATTATATCCATCTTTAACCGTATATTTGCCCGAGATATTCCTTGTCCAAACGAGTTCATCTTTGGACTCAGATAGGATAATCAGTCTTTCTCCCAAAACCTTCGCATAATGCATTTTGAGATCTTGCTCAACATCCAAGAACTCAATGGATTTCCACTTAGCTATCTTAAGATCTCCACTATGAATTACCTCAAAGTAATCTGCCACAAAGACTCTCCAAAGGGAAGAAAGGGTAGATATCAAAGGGGACCAATCTCTTATGTTTCGTAAAGGAGCATGACCATTCCACACCTCATCCCAAAATCTAACCTTCTTCCCATTATGAACAATCCAAGAAAGATGTGGCAAAATGACATTCCTACATTTGCAAATAAAGTTCCACATAACTGAACTTAAAGGTAATTTTAAAAATTGAAAAATGTACTCCCTAGGTCCATTATTCAAATACTTTGCAAACATGATTTGTGCCCAAAACGAATTAGAATGCTCATACAACTTCCAGACCAATTTAGCTCCTAAAGCCAGATTCTATTTTTCCAAGTTCCTAATACCCCCCAGATCCTTAGGCAAACAAACTTTATCCCAAGCTACTAGAGGAAGTTTATTCCTCCCATCTTTATTACTACTCCATAGAAAGGACCTAAGAGTGTCTTGCAAGCTCACAATCACCGATTTAGGGGCTTTTAAAACTAACATTAGATAAATAGGGACTGCATTCAACACAAATTTAATCAGGACAATTTTCCTTGCAAGGCTTAACCATTTCTGGCTCCAGGATAAAATCCTCTTTGAAATGACAGAAATAAGCTTATCACAAAAGGTTAGTTTGTCTTGTTTGATGAAAAACGGTATACCAAGATACTTACAAGGAAGGATACTAGGTTCAAAACCCTAAAAGGACTGCAATCTATGTTGAACTACCTGTGATGTATTAAGGAAGAATATTTTTGACTTCTCAATATTCACTTTTTGCCCTGAAAAAGCCACATACTTTTGAATAATTCCACTTATAGTATTTGCCTCCCTCAAGGAAGCCTGGCCAAAAACAAGAGTATCATCTACAAATAAACAATGTGAAATAGAAATAGGAACGCCAAGGATCGCAATCCCCTTCCATAATCCTTTTAACTTTGCAGCCTTAATTGCCCAGCTAAAGGATTCCGCTAAAAGTATAAACAGAAAAGGGGACAAAAGACCCCCCTGTCTCAATCCTCTGGAAGAAGAGAAAAAACCACAAGGAGAACCATTGATTAAAACTGAGAATCTTGTAGAAGAAATGCAAGCATTAATCCATTTGACCCAAGCCTTGGAGAAACCTAACTTGAGAAGAACAAGACCTAAAGCCCCCCAATCAACCCTATCGTAGGCCTTCATCATGTCCAATTTGAGAATCATGGTCGGGAGCCTCTGAATAAAGATAGAATGCAACACTTCATGAGCCACAATAGCTCCCTTCGATGTTTCCCTACAGGGCACAAAACTACCTTGCTCTAAGGAGATGATTTTGCGAAGAATTCTTGCCAAACAAAGGGAAATTGCCTTAGTAAAGATTTTATACAGGGTGTTTCATAAAGCAATATGACGGAAATTAGCAAAGGTCTTAGTGACATCTTTTTTACGGATAATAGCAATCAATGTGGTATTGAGTTCTTTTAGAATTGACCTATTTCTCCTAGCCTCTTCAAGAGCCAAGAGGACATCTTTGCCCACAAAGTCCCAACACTTCTAAAAGAATAAAGGGGTAAACCCATCCGGCCCCGGGGCCTTGTCGGGATCCATATAAAAAACCACACATTTGACTTCTTCTAAAGAGAAAAGAGACATCAACATCCTATTATCCTCAAGGGACACTAAGGAGGGAATATCAGAAATAAAATCATCCGAACAACAACCACCCTCCGAGGATAGTAATGATTTAAAAAAGTTAACTGCCTCTAAGGCAATGCCCTCTGATTCAGTAAGCAACTTCCCATTGGGATCCTCTATACAAGATATCCTATTTCGGCTCCTTTTTAACTTGGTGGAAGAGTGGAAGAACTTTGTATTTCTATCCCCATCTGAAAGCCAAACCTCTCTAGATTTTTGCCTCCAATATATTTCTTCTCTAGCTAAAACTTCTTCTAGTTCTGATTTTAGAGATTTGAATTCATCAAACACATGTGGAACCATACCATGAGAAAGTACATGCATGTTTAAGCATTCAATCATATCTTGAATTCTTTGTTTCTCATGGAAAATATTCTTGAAATGCAAAGAATTCCACTCTCTAATGTTCATCTTCAAAAAGCTAAGTTTCTTGACAATCTGAAACATCCGAGACCCTAGACAGAAAGGAGCAGAGGCCCACCATTTCCTAAGGAGGGGTAATAAGGAGGAATCCCTGAACCACATGGGTTCAAATTTAAAAGAGGACTTAACACAAGGATTGGCCTCCAAAATAGTTAATGAAATCAGAAAATGATCAGAACCTGTTAGAGGCAAAATAGAGGAAAAAAACTCAAAATTTGATTGTAACCATGATTCTGAAAGCAAGAAATGGTCTAGCCTCTCTGTTATTTGAGAAAAATCCTTTTTCATATTCGTCCAAGTAAAAACCCCATTTTGAAACTTACAATAAAAAAGGTCCATTTCAAAAATAAAATTCCCAAAATCACCCATAGTTTTTTTAGATGGTAAAGTACCTCCACTTTTCTCACTTGAGTCTATGATTGCATTAAAGTCTCCCCCAAATATGACTAGGGACCCCTGTATCAAGGGAGAAGCAATCCTTTTCAAATCACACCATAACTTAGATTTTACCTGGATCATAGAAGGAGCATAAACATTAAATAACCAAACCTTAACCTTAAAAAACTTACTAACAATAAAAAACAGCATCCAGTTTGCAGCCGAAGTTACTAACTGCACATCTATATTGAAATTATTCTAAAGTAATGCTAAGCCTCCGGAAGCTCCATTGGATGAGTGAGAAACAAAATTCCACCTTTTCCAAGATGAAAAAAGTACATCAGCGGAAGCCTGTGATAATTTAGTCTCTTGCAACATAAATATATCACACTTAATTAAATCCATCTGGGATTTAATCAAGTGTCTCTTGTTAGGGGCATTTAAGCCCCTAACATTCCAAGAAATAATATTCATTGGCCTCGAGGGGAGGCCGAAGCTCCCCTCTTCTCAACATCCAGAGCTATTATGCTATTACCAAAACAACTCTGTAGATTTCGCTTAACAGCCCTTGACCTAGTCACAGGAGGACTAGTCATCAGATGCTTCCCCTTTTTCTTTTTCCCCTTTAATGGAGTGGAGTTAGATTTTTTAGGTCTTCCTAGGGAAAGAGACTTTCTCCCCTGACCAATACTAGGAGAAAGGGACAAAGTCTTTTGTATCCCTGCATCAATTTCCAGTTGAGTCTGAGTTTTCTTAAGGGGTCTACCTTGTTTAGGAGAGTCGAAAGGAGGAGTTAAGAGCAAAGAAGTTTGAATAATTGGCAAGGTCTTAACAGATTTTGGAGAAAATAATTCATCTAACTTGACAAACCCCAAATCCTCAAAAGCCAGAATCTCAAAAGGGTTAGCAGTGATATTAATAGGAAGGGAGGAATTAATCCCAACTAAATCACTATCAATTGCACAAATAACTCTATCCGCAACCTCCCTACTGACTGAGGGGCATGTTTGATAAATAGATCATTTACTTGTTCAACCAATTCTATATCGGGCACAATTATCTCCAGCATCATATTAAAACCCAAATTCACTTCCTTCTAAAACACTTTGACCTTGATGGGCAGGCAAAGAAGCAAGATTTTGAATTTCAGAAATTAAAGCCAAGTCCTGTGGAGCTACAATAGCAGGAACCTTAAAATCAGATTCATTACCTTTATCCTTCCTAGGAGGATCCACGGGCTTAAGGTTGGAAGGCAAAACATTAACCTTTTCCGGATCCTGATGCAACCCATAGTCAGAAGCAGAAGGTAAACCAAGATTATTGACAAATTTTTGAAGGTGAAACAACAACTCAGGACCCTGATCAGGGAGCAAGTGAGAAGCCCTTTCAATAGGGTTATTCTGAGGATTACACAAATTACTCGCACTCGACTGACCCACGTGCAAAAATGCAGGAGACGACTTGGGAACATACTCATCTATAGGAAAATGTTTCTTAAAATCCATGAATAACGGTGCATCTAAGATAAGAGAGGGTTGAAGAAGTTCAGAATCCAACCTTTGAATATTTTGATGCCAAATCCCCTCCTGAGACTTGATATTGCATGTACAAATTTTTACCAGAACCTCCCCCTCCAAAAAATCCATTTGGGATGTAATAAAAGTGCCAAACGAATTCCCAATTTGTTGCAAAACATCAGGGTCCATAAATGTAAAGGGGATCCTTGGTAAACTATACCAAAAAGGAGTTAATTTCATTTTTGACCAAGCAGGCACAAAAAATGACTTCCAGACCGAAACAGACAACAAATGCTTTCCAAACCAATGATGTTCAAAACCCAAAACCTCAGTGCAAACCAAAGGTGAATCAAAGACAATAATGAAGTAATTTGCTGAAATTAACTGAAAGTAATGCATATATTTCCATCGTTTTTGCAATTTCATATAAAGCTTGGACAAACCCAATTGATCCCCCCAAATTTCCCCCAAAACAGCATTCGAATGCAAACAATGCGCTTTCTTATCAACTAGAGTTCCTACCAAATCAATGCAAGGTATCGGCACCCAGGCAAAAGGAGAAATAATGGGTTCCAAAGGGGTGCTTATCGTTTCCTTCACTGGAGAAGCAATTTTAGGGTTTGAGATTACCGTGTTCTTCAAATGATTTGTAGAATGTTTAGCATCTGCCAGACTAACCCTATTTCTCGAATTCACAACCTCGGCAAAAGAACGATTATCACCCCGGCCACGACCCCATTTTGTCTTTGAAATGTACTACTGGCGAGACTGCATGCCCTGAAAGTGCAGGCGACGAGATGAAGATGTAGGAAACTGGTGTTGAGAGGAGATGCCCTGATTGGCAAAGAAACCTTGAAAATAATGCGAAACCGATCGATACCATCCCTTCCGTGCAACTTTGGTAATGTGCCAAGCTTTGTCTTCCCAACGACCTCCGGTGAAAACCCACTGAGGGGTATGCGGCGGATCTTCCCAGGCGACATCTGCCCATGAACCCAACTGACGACTGTCCTCCATAACCCGCGAAAATTTGCAGATTACTGATAAGATTATTATTATTAAAAGCAAAAATTAGTAGATTTTTCTTTTGCACGCATTCTTTTTCTAATTAATTATATTAAAATATATTTTTTTAGTTTTTAATCATTTTTTTTTTAATTATTAATGTAAACCTACGATTGAGATCAATTCAATTGTCTTCCATCCTTCTAGTTAACTTTAAACCATTAATTTCAATAAGGAAGTTGAAAACTTCATATAGGGTATGCCTTCGGCATAATAAACTTTAAAAGAAGAACGCAACTCAAGTCAACTAATGTTATGATAATGTTTAGATGAGATAAAAGAAACCAACTAGTATGAGTATTAAATCAACAAATATTGACATTAAATTAACATCTACTATCACAACAATTCAAAGACAACTACTTGATCTTGTCCCCTAATATTGCTCTATTATAAACTTCAAAAGAACACTCCTTGCACAACCAACCCCCCAATTACTAGCGTTAAAAAAATCAAAAAACAAATAACTAAAAGCTCATTAATAGATTACACATGTACTATTTTTTAGTTTTTTTGAGCCATAATTGGGCCATTTGTGCAATTGTATTGGTACCCATGACACACAACTACTAAGGCATTTATGCATATGCATTGGTGATTTTAAGTGTATGGTTATTGGGGCATCTTTAAATCAGGCGACACTTTGAAAAGTATACTTTTTGACCTTTGTGCACATTAGGGATCCCACAACCATCGTTACTACCCAAAAGCCAAATCAATAGCTATAAGCTGACATAAGGAGACAACTAAAAAAAAAAATGTCAAAATCTGATAATACCATTTAGAATCTATGGATGTGTGAACTTAGCTATAACAGCTACTGGTATGCTTCCCCTAATATTATGGAATTGTTTAGATGAGACAAAAGAAATCATAAAATTGTGCTGAATTTCCATAAAGAAAACCAAACGAAAGCGGTAAAACAGACGGTAGGAAGTCAAGCCACACAAGAATTAGTTAATTTTATCAGTCAATATTTTTCTTACTCCACTAAAAAAATCATCAAATGCTGAAATATATATATTGGCCAGAAAATAATAAGTCAATTTTGTTTGCATATGAATACCCACATCATCGTATGTGGAAATATTTCTTTTCAAATGAGCTTTCCATGAACTGCTCAATTTGCCCGAAATTTCGAAGGAATTTCTTCTGTTGAATACAATTCATCTTCCAGCACTCTACATTAAATAAAACATCTTATAAAGAGTAAATTCAATTTTTAACCTTTCAACAGAATATATTAATCGTACACTTTAAAGATTTCCACAAAATTTCCAATATATATTACAGTCAATTTTCAAAAAATGTACATTTAGAAGAAGTGTAGAAAATCAAAGGGAGGAAATTACCACCCACTATCGCTGGTAGAATCAAATGCAGAGTAGGTAAGTTTCAACTGACTTGTGGCCCCGATTATAAATGAGCTTTTAATTTGCATTGTTTTCACAGAGAGATCAACTTGTTTGGAGGAACAGAGATCTGTTGTGCAATTTGCAATGAAAATGGCGATGATGTGGGTTTTGCTGTTGTTAGCAGTGATGATGCCATGCTCTTCTGCATGTTATTCAGATGAAAGAAATTCTCTTTTGGATTTGAAGAAGGGCCTCAACTTCACTTCCTCTCATTACACGCTGCAGTCATGGATGGGATTTAACTGCTGTGTGTGGGAAGGAGTCACCTGCCACCCAATCACTGCCCATGTCATTTCCTTGGACCTCACTCCCCACTCCCTCAATGTCTCCTGGACTGGGGATGGGCCATTCATGTCGTGGAGGGAAATACGTGGGGGACTGTTCCATCTGCACCATCTGGAGCACTTGGACCTCAGTAACAATGCTTTCTTCCCTCCTCTTGCCATCCCTTCACAACTACACAAGCTCAGCAAATTGAGGTATTTAAACCTGTTCAACTCTAATTTTATTGGCCAGATTCCAAGAGAGATTTGTAACTTGTCTAGCTTAACATATCTTGATCTGGCTTATAATTTTTTGAATGGCACCATTCCAATATTTATGGATAAGATGTCGAAGCTCACACATCTTGTCATGAGAGGAAACTCTTTCAATGGCACTATCCCAACATTTTTAGTCAAGCTGTTTGAGCTCGTACATCTTGATGTGAGTAGAAACTCTTTGAGTGGCACCATCCCAACATCTTTGGGTAAGTTGTCAAAGCTCACATATCTTGACCTGAGCTATAACCCTTTGAGTGGCACAATCCCAACATCTTTGTGTAAGCTGTCAAAGCTCATAGAGCTTCACCTAGATTCAAATTCTTTGAGTGGTACAATCCCAAAATTTTTGGGTAAGCTGTCAAAGCTCATATATCTTGACCTAAGTTATAACTCTTTGAGTGGCACAATCCCAATATCTTTGGGTAAGTTGTCAAAGCTCATATATCTTGACTTGAGTTATAACTCTTTGAGTGGCACAATCCCAACATCTTTGGGTAAGCTATCAAATCTCACATTACTTCACCTAGATTCTAACTCTTTGAGTGGCACAATCCCAACATTTTTTGGAAACCTCACCAAACTCTTACATCTTGGTCTTAGCAGCAACCAACTAAGTGGCACCTACATGCTTTCATTCTTGGATCAAATCCCCAACATTCAAGGAGTGCTCCTCTCAAGGAATAGGTTGACTATAAAAGTCAATAAAACATATATTCCCAATTTTCAACTTAATGACTTAGGTTTGGGGTATTGTAATATGGCTGGGGATTTTCCATCCTTCATCTCAACTCAATACTCTTTACACTACCTAGACTTATCTCAAAACTCTCTCAGTGGAAACATTCCAGATTGGCTATGGGATTTTATGTACATTTATCATCTCAACCTCTCTTCCAACCAGTTTGTAGGTAATTTACCCCTCAAGCCACTTGGATTTAAACACAATTCTCAAGAAAGATCAATTGTTGATTTGCATAATAATAAGTTACAAGGAAATATTCCCATTCCCTTACAAAATGTGGAGCTTTTGGATCTTTCAGAGAATCTATTTGATGGATTTATTCCAACAGGAATTGGCAAACATGGACAAGCTCTTAGATTTTTATCACTCGCCAAAAATAATCTTAGTGGTGTCATTCCACATTCCATTTGTGAATCGAGTAATTTGCAAGTTTTAGACTTGTCAAATAATAAGCTTAGTGGTAAGATTCCCTCTAGTCTAAACAAATGCTTTTATTTGTCCATGCTAAATCTAGAAAAGAATGATCTCAAGGGCACAATTCCAAATATATTTGGTAATATGTCTTTTTTAGAAACATTGAAACTAGGCTTCAATGGGCTAAACGGGAACATTCCACCATCCCTAGCAAATTCTAGTTATTTGGAAATCATAGATCTGAGAAATAACAATATTCATGGGAGCATTTCTAGTTGGATTGTAAGCTTACAAAGTCTTCGCATCCTAGTACTGAAATCTAACAAATTTGTTGGAAAGATACCCTCAGAATTATCAAAGTTGAAAAATCTTCAGATCTTGGATGTGTCAAGCAACAACATTTCAGGCACTATTCCAGCAGACTTTATGAATTTGAGTGCAATGGCAAATCAGACAGAGAACACAGAAACTCTTGAAGTAGATACTTTTTTTTCTGGTGTGATATATATAGATCACATCATCATTAGAAGCAAAGCACAAGATATGGATTTTGTGAGAAATTTGAGATTAGTAAAATGCCTTGATTTATCAAACAATGATTTATCAGGTCAAATACCTTGGGATATTGAATCCCTCAAAGGATTAATAATTCTCAATTTTTCAGGAAATCATCTAAATGGTAAGATTCCAAAATCTTTGGCGAGCATGGTACAGCTACAATCACTTGATCTTTCCAAAAATGAATTGTCCGGGATGTTTCCAGTTGAGCTACAAAATCTCACATATTTGAGTTACTTTGATGTATCTTACAATAAGCTATCAGGCACAATACCGCAAGGAGGACAAATGATGACTTTTGATTCTTCATCATTCTCCAACAATTTAGATCTGTGTGGCCTGCAAATCAATGTGTCATGCTCTGGGAATCATTCTGCTTCTCCATCTGAAAATGAAAAAAATGAAGTAGTGCTGGAGGAGGATATGTGGTGGGCTTTTGGAATAGGAATGGGTTCTGCATTGGGATTTTCAATTTTGATTTGGGTATTGTGTTTCTCCAAATCTTGCAGTACAAAATGCTTGAAAGTTATGGACGACATTATTGATTCCCTTTCTCAAATATGGAGAAAGAAATTATATCATACAATATAAGTTCATCTCCTATACAGATGTATAATCATAATACATGCCAATTGCAGTTGTAAGTTTAATTCACAATTCTGCTTTCTGTTGTTGATACTTTTGTAGTGATTTAAAAAAAAATGTTGCTAATGATTCTGTAGAATAGCTTAAAACTAATTTGTACAAATCTGATGAAGTTGATCTTTATGTGTCTTCAGCTCAGGTTTCAATTGCAAGTTAGTTTGGATGTTGAGATCAGGCATTAACATTCTCAGGGGCTGCACATTTTGGGGGCCTGAAGAAATGTAATATCACCAGAAAAATTCATTTACATGAATTCTATAATTCCAGCTAGTTCTGTCATTTTGCTGATTCGTCTTAATGTTTGTTTTCTTGGATACACTCAAATTTTCCTTTCACACTGTTAAGCTCATGTTGTGACTCTTTCAAGTGCCCTGTTCTGGCTTTTTGTCTGTCTAAACTCTAGAATCAGCCAAGAACAGAATGTAAAGTTGGCCATATATTCAATATTAATTTATTGTAAATTACCGATGGACATCAACTTTATTTGGCCCATGCACTGAATGATTCTGTTGTGGCAACAACATCCTACTATTGTTTGTATTTTTATTTTACAATGGAGTTGTTTCGCCAATTCCATTTGTTTAATGAATAGGACTGAATTTGTATTCTAAAAAGGTTTCCCTTTTAAAAGGAATATTTCTATATACTTTTCTCTTGTCTGAAAATAAATAGATTAGAATCAGTTTCTTTGACACAAAGAATGATATTTGCTTTGAAAATATATATAATTATAATCTGGGCATATCATTGTTTTACATTAATTTGGCATAGAGGATATTAACATATATTCTTGCTCAGCTTATCCTATTTACTATCATAATTTTGAATACCATTCAACACAGTCCTTCACATGCCATACATCATTTTTTTTTTAATCCATAAAGGCAATGCCAGATTAATATGTTAATTCATATGGAAGATTACACCATAAAATCTCAGATTTCCAAAAAGTCCAGAGGGCCTAAAGACAGACAATATGAAACTAAATCCCCGAGAATGCACAGAAAGGGAAACCAATTCTAAAGCCCTCAAAAAATTTCTGGGCTCGGATTGAATATAAAGTTTTTCTTATAAACATTAATCCTTATGAAACCTAGTCAGGCATTCAACAATATTTTCAAAGTTTAAAGCTACAAAAACGAAGTCATAGCAGAATTTATGAAAGTTTAATTTTAGTAGAGAATTTTTTTTTTAAAAAGCAACTAAGGCTCTGAGACGACCTCAAAATAAAAAACCCCAACTTGAAACACCTATCTGATTAAGAGTCTTCTTCTGGCATTGATGGAGGCTTTGGAGCTCGGCCTCTTCCAGAGCCTCTACTCAGAGGACGTCCCCTACCCCGGCCAAAATTGCAACCCGATCCTCTGCAACCACCTCGCCTACTTTGTTCTGCTTGGGGTTCCTCCGCTTCAGTTTTTGAAGGCAAGACACCATTAAGTATGGTGAATTCTAGAAGCTCTTCCTGCCTGCCCAAATCTTTTGGATTTTCCCCCTAGAAAACACCATTTCAGGAATCTGAGAGCCATGCCTGCAAAAGATCTGTTCTTTTCAAGGTCCTTGCCAGAAAGGTCAAGCAGAAAAGGGTAGAATTTGATTAGCTCGCCAGGAACGTTGAAGAGAATTCTCTCGCTCAGCCGAGGAGCCTCTAAATCATGTCACACCTTGTTAAGAACCTCTTGCAATTCGAGCAGAATTTCATTAGGAAATAGCCTTTTAGTGAGGGTCCAGACTGCTTGTTTGTCAAGCTTTAGATCCATGAGGGAGGTGAAAAACTGAGATGAGATGATGGTGTTGTCACGGGGGTATTCTTCCCTGCTAATATGCCCACTGCCAAGGATGAGCTTTACTACCAGGATAACCGTTGGCTCAGGAAATAGGAGGAGCCTCTTCAACCTTAAGTCCGTGATTTTCCTGAAGGAGACTTGTCGGGTGGAAGCCGAGAGAGAAATGGGAGTATCCACACCAAAACATGAGATTGGTCTAGGGTAGACGCTCATAATAAATCCAAACGACTCCTCACCAGACATAGCTTCAGGAATTTGTAGCACCTTGATCTTCTTTGCGAGCAATTGCAGAGATAAACTAGTTGATAACCGAGGGTCTGAAGCAACTTAACTTGCTTTGTATGTGATTGCAGAGATAAAATAGTTGATAAATTTGCAGAGGAAGTTGAATAAAGGCTTGACGACACTTTCTTCGACATGCATTAATGATAAATGCCTTGCAATGAATTTTCCTGCAAAGGTGGCGAAGGATATCTATCTCTAATCATGCCAAATCTCTTGGATAAAGAGTTAATCTCTATCCAATAGACAACGCATGCCTCATGCTTAGAATGATGGCGGAGTGCAGGTTGTCTTTTTGGGAGGCAAGTGGTAGAATTCGTTGATGGAAAGGCCAAGAATATGTGACATCAGAGATGACGTGTGTGTTTCAAATCTTAAGTTGGCGGAAAATTTTGAATTCAAAGAAGTAGTCGTTTCACCAAACTTTAACGCCAAATTAAAGTCTGAAGAATAGAAAAAGGAAACCACTGTTGAGCAAGATAGATTGAGCTTGGGAATTCCTGCCCTACTCTCGCCAAAGCAATGGAAACCATCTGCTACATATTTTTTAAAATTAAAGTCTACTTCTGATAGGATCTTTGGCAAATGATGAAAATACTCTATAAATTAGCCCTGGAGATTGTCTCCCTGCTCCCACCAGTGAAGAGAAATGTCTTCTGCTGCAGATTTTGAGAGAGCGTCTGCCTTTGTATTCACCTCTCCGTAGATATGTTTAATCTTATATTGCTCTAATATATCCAGATTGTCAATTATGCTATCCATAATTGCCTGTAGCCGCCAATTTGGGGTTTTCTTCAATTTGATTGCATTGATTGCTATCAATGAATCTGCCTCCACTATGATGTTTCTTAACCCATGATTGAGGCAATTGAGTAGGCTTAACATTAAAGATTTGAATTCTGCTATATTATTGGTATTTGGTGGCATTGGCTTGGCCATTTTTCCAATAATTGATCCTGAATTATCCCTAATCACATATTCTATACATTAAGGACCTGGGTTACCTTTGGAGGCTTCATCAAAGTTTAGTTTGAACCATCCTTTCTTAGGAGGAGACCATATAGCTTCCTTTCAAGCATTAGGTTTTTGCCCAAATGAAGGACGAATCTTGATTCCTTGCCAGTTATTTCTTATACTATCATCCCAAGAAGAAAGAATTTTGGAGGAATATGTTGAGAAAGCTAGTTTGCAATTTACTATCTCAACAATTGAGGTTTTAATTGAGCTTAAAATTGATTCAAATGTCCTTGCTTTATTGTCAAAAAGTCTTCAATTCCTTTCTTTCCAAATTTCCCAAACAAGGTAGGATGGAGAAATTTCCAAAATCTGGCTTAAAGTGCTTTCCTTAGAAGTAAGAGGCCAACATTGAAAAAGAGAGATTATATCATTAGGAAGGGCTGATATCCACCCAAATTTTGCACAAAGCCATCGCCAACATTTTGAGGCAAAGGGGTAATTCAAGAGAAGGTGATCAATTGTCTTTGCATGGGCTTTGCACAAGATGCATCTCAAGGGCCCTTCATAGCCCATTTTAGTAAACCTTTTTGTAGTAAGAATCCTCTTTTTGAAGGCTAACCATGCAAAGGTTCCTACTTTTGGGATGATCTTACTACTCGAAAAGAGCCTAACTGGAATATATTGTTCCTCTTGATTCCCAAAGTTAGCTAGAACCCTGTAGCCATCTTTAGCATTATATTGACCTATTTTCGAGCAAGCCCAAATAAGAGTATCTTTCCCTCTTCTAGGATTAATATTTCTTACTCTTATAAAATCTAAAAGTTGTTTGATTTCAGCAATTGGAATAGGCAATCCTTCCATAGGCTTCCAGCTCCATCCTTGCATGCTAGAGGTCCTTTCCAAAACCATATAGTCGTTGACTCGGGATCCCTAGTGTTGCTTAAGCCAATGCTTAGCTGTTGGAATGTTAAGAGAACTTTCAATGCTCGAGTATCCTCCCCATGAATCTTCCTAGAAGAGGCTAGAGGAACCATCATGTATATCCCAAGATAGGGAATCTGTAATTAAGTTTCTACAAGAGACAATGAAGTTCCAAGTTCTAGAATTCTTTGGATGAAGATTAGCTCTAAGGAGGTTTTGAGGATCCCCATTTGTTAGATATTTAGTTGCCATCATCCAAACCCATGCTGCTTTGGGATCTTTAATGAGCTTCCAAACTAGTTTAGCTCCTAGGGCTTTGTTTTGCAATTTAAGATCTTTGATTTCTAGACCCCCCAAAGATTTAGGTTTGATGATTTTATCCCATGCAATTAGGGAAATTTTCTGTTTTTCTTCAATATTTTGCCAAAACAAAATTCTTATCTTCTTGATGATGAAGGAATTTGCACCAGCAGTTAGGGATAAGAAGGATAAAAGATAGATCTGGAGGGCTGAAATAACTGCTTGGAGCATTACTAATCTGCCAGCCCATGAAAGCCATTTCCCTTTCCAGGAGTTTATATTATGATCCATCTTTAGCTTTAGTGGGTCCCAAAGCTTAGTGTTCTTCAATCCTCTGTCAATTCAAATGCCCAAATGTATACATGGGAGGATGCCTACTCTGTAGTTCAAAATTCTTCGAATCTTAACCTGTAGGGGGAAAGGGGTGGAGAAAAAGAAAACTTTTGATTTTTCTTTGTTGCTAATTTGTCCTGAGGCCTTCCCAAAGGATTCCAAAAGCATTTTTAGTTGAATTGCTTCCTTGACTTGTTGGTGTGTGACAACATAATGTGTGGTTACTTTGACTCCTTCCAAAAGGTTGATAGATTATTTTGATTTAATAGCCCTCCCTAGAGCTTCCGCCATGATAATGTAGAGAAATGGAGAAATAGGATCTCCTTGTCAGATGCCCCTTGAGGAGGAGAAGAAACCTACTAGCTTCCCATTTATCAAGATTGAAAATTTGGGCATAGAAATGCATTCAAAAACCCAATTGATCCATTTTTTGTCAAAACCAAAAGCCTCCATTATTTTGCACAAGAACTGCCAATCCACATTATCATAAGCTTTAGAAATATCTAATTTGATTATCATACCTCGTCTCTTCGTATTTTGAAGAGTGTGGATAGATTCTTGGGCCACAATAACACCATTGAGAATTGAGCGGCCAAGGACGAATCCAGTCTGTTCATCTAATATGGTGCAATCCATAAGGGGATTCATTATGTTTGTCATGACTTTTGAGAGGATTTTGTACACTGTTTTGCAGAGTGAGATAGGCCTAAAGTCCCCTAGTTTAGAAGCTTTCTCCTTTTTTGGAATAAGGGCTATAAACATATTGTTGATTTCATTGAGCAAGTTGCCTGATCTTCTTGCAAACTCCAAAGCCTCAACAAGCTCCTGTCCCAAAATAGGCCATCATTTCTTGAAGAAGTTAGTAGGGAATCCATCTGGGCCAGGAGCCTTTCCAGAAGGAAGTTGGTTAAGAGCTTGAGTTACTTCTTCCAGTGAAAATTTCTCATTTAATTTCTGATTTTGTTCATCTGAGATGATCTTAGGAATCAAGGCCAAGAACTTTCCCTGCTCTATAAGGTGAGAACCTTCTGCACTGTTTAGTAGAGTAGAGTAATATGAAATTATTTCTCTCTTAATCTCTTCAGGATCTTCTATAGTTTGGTTCTGATTCAAGTCCAGATTTGAAATCATATTCTTGCTCCTGCGAATTTTTGTCACATTGTGGAAGAACTTAATATTCTTGTCACCCATCCGGAGCCAATTCTCTCTAGACTTCTGCTTCCAGAAAATCTCTTCTTTAGATAGGATATCCTCATAATCCATGAGAAGACTCTTTTCTTGTTCAAAGGAGTCTTGATCCATACCCTCGAAAATAATTTTAGCATTAAGAACAACCAACCTCTCTTCTAAAGATTTTTTGGAGGAAAAGATGTTTTTAAAATGTTGAGAATTCCATTGCAACAACTTTTGTTTCACATATTTTAACTTTGAAATGAAACAATAAAGTTTGGAGCCTTCAAATGATTCTTCTTTCCCCCAGTCTTCTATCAAAGTTAGAAAATTTGGATCTTTCATCCACATGTTCTCAAATCTAAAAGGAGGTTTGGAGGTATCAAGGACACCTTGAAGGGAAAGCATAATGGGGAAATGGTTAGATCCTGAGCAGGCTAGAACTGAACACTCAAAGAAGAAGGGAAAAGATCTAAGATCCCCCAACCAGAAAAATCTATCAATTTTCTCTGAGATATTACTAAAACCTTTTCTCATGTTTGTCCATGTAAAGGAGTCCCCTCAGTTAATTTCTAAGAACCCATTTCTATCTATCCAATCATTAAAATCTTGTTGAGATCTTCCTAACCTGATAATGCCACTCCTTTTGTTTGACGCATACCTGATAGCATTGAAATCACCTCCTATGATGAGTTGTTGATCCAAAAGTTGGGATATGACCCCATCAAGGGATAGCTAGAGGAGCTGCCTGTTTTGAGGAGACGTTGGTCCATAAGTGTTGATGATAAAAAAAGGAAGAATTTGTTTGAAGGTGAGTGATCTTTACTAGCAACTAATTTCTGTTAAAAGAACACCTTCCACATGAACTTGAGAAGGCTTCTAGATTATCATTAGACCCCTAGAGGCCCCTTCTGAAGCAACTGTTGATTGAAGAGATTCTTGAAAGAGGGAGCTAATTCCCAAACCAAAGGAAATAGCTTGCTAGCAATCTAACTTAGTTTCTTGAAGGAGGGTAACATTTGCGTTGACCAAAATAATCCTTCTCTTCATCACCCTCTGTTTGTTAGGGGCATCGAGACCCCTAACATTCCAAGAAAGGATTTTCATTGTTGTTTAAGAAGGGAGTTTCCCTTCCCTACTTTCCAAAGGTCTATGATTTTGGATTGGTTCTCCGCTACCCCTTCTTGAGATCTTGCTTCAGTCAAAGATTTGCGGCCCCTCTTAGGAGGGGAGGATCCGAAATCAGGTTTCCACTTTCCTTCTAAGAACTGGTTCAGACCTAGTTTCCTTTTCTCCTTGATCTTCGAATACATTACAGCTAAGGGAGTATCCAGGACCGAGTCCAAATCCTCATCATCAATCATATAATCTTGAAGAATTCTCTGAGTCTTTTGATCCATGGGCATATCTAGATCATGTGGTATCAATGAAGGAGACAATAAGAGAGGATAAGGGAGTTCAGCTGAAAGATTGAAACTATATTTTGATGACAAAAGATCATTTAATGGGGAGGCCAAGCAATCAGAAATATCCTTTGAGGGGATCTCCAAGGGGGAAGGAAGAGGGCTAAGAGGCAAATTGGGTTGGACTTTAACTGGGGATGCCTTTCCATCTGAGAGATAGAGATCATCTTCAACCTCCATGTTAGCTTTAATGTCTTTAGCAATAAGATCCTCCTCCTGTAAAAGTTTAGCTAGAGGCATAAGTTTACCTTTGCTTGATTTTATTAAAGCTGGAGCACCCCTTGCTTGCTTTCGCCTAACTTTGGTATTTCTTTTTGAAACCTTTCTGGGATTCTGAGAGAATATATTGAAATCACCCCTAATCAAAGAATGGGTTTTCTTTTGACCAAACAGACTCCTAAAAGTCTTGTTGGATTGGATCTTAACTATCGGGGACAAGATGGAGGATGGAGAGGAGAAGAGGGAGAACTTGAACCTGGAAGATACTATAATTTTAGGTTTGCAATCATATCATCTGAGAGCCGAGAGGGCCTTGGAGTTTGAATAAGGCATGAAGCTGTAGGAATAGGCACATCCGTTGGAGATGCCAATCCCCTATTCTCCATCTTAAGATTCATTTCATCATTTATTAGAACAACTTCTAGAACAGGCGGTTCTATTGGAGATGCTAATCCCTTGATCGCCCTATGAGGATTCATTTCATTATTTTTTGGAACAACAACTGCTTGAAGGGGAAAGATTGCACCTCTAGTTGAAGCCATAAAGAAGTTAAGTATAATTTGATTTCGGAGAGTGCATTTACCAAGAGTCTCCTTTCCCAATCTCTGAACTTTCTGCTTCCATCTACCCACCTCTAAGATTATCTCTAATTCGCTGTAAAAGACTTGTTTTAAATCTATCTCCACATAGATGTTAGCCACATCCCCCTTGAGTCCATTCAGGAAGTCTTCCTCAATGCCCACTACAGATCCTAAAGCATCACCTATCTTCAAAAGAGCCTCCGAACACCAAAACTCAGATGGAAGACCAACTAGAGAAAGCCATATTGGAGATTTCTAAAATCTATGATTTGTCGGGTCGAAGCCTAGTTTCCAGTATAGGAAATGGAAGGTCGAACCTTGAAAAAAAAGAGGGTTGCCATTGATGATGGCATCTTTCAGCGTAGAGTCCGCACACTCTAAAAAGAAAAAATCATTCTGCAATGGTTTGATTGAGATCATTCTTGGGAAAGATGAGGTCCACCAGGACATAATTTCTTGGCTATCCCCTCGGCAGCTGCACCATTGAGCAAAAAGGGCATTCTCCTTAAGGCGGACAATTGTTGGGTTTAGAGAATCCGAAGGAAAGACAAAAAGATTACTCCCCATGCCTTTCCTACTCTATTTTTTGAGCTTCTGATCGAAAGGAGGGACTTGCCAAGGAGGGAAGGGCTTTTTGAAACCCAAAACCCCATGATCCCTGTAACTAGGCGGTACTCTGGGGGCCTTAAAGTGGGGATGAAGGCACTGAGAATGAGCCAGTTTTTGGAAAGGAAGGGCCTCTTTAAACGGAGTAAAGTTGGACTTCCTCATTTGAAGAGGAATGCTATTTGGACCTGTTGCCACTTTGCTTGCCCAAGAATCTAAGCTAGGATACTTTGAAGAAGCATCATTCTGGGAAGGGAAGGATCTTGGGTGACGAGAAAAACCAACATTTCGAGGTTTTCCATGATTCTACCATTTCAAACTATTGTAGTTTTGTTCTTTAGTCTTCTTGTTTTATGAAATATTTTGATCATTTGCTCGCCAAAAGCTACCAAAGCTACGTTCGAAGGAGGAACCTAGCCATGTCAAGGGCAAAGGAAAGCTTGCCCAGTTCCATTTCTGTTCACTCCTCTTAAAACTATTGTTACTCTAAAGCCTCTGATTTCTATGGGTCCTCTGGAATCTCTGGTTTCTCTAGTTTCTCTAGATCCACTCCATCTAGTTTACAATTTGTTTTTTTAGTAGCTTCCAATCTTCTAGTTATGGATTGCCATACATCATTTTTAATAATGTTTAAAAGATTGCATATATATGGCTAGTAAAATAAAGCTATTCAAATGGATATCAACTCTTAAATAAACTATTAAATAAATTTTTAAAAATTATTTATCAAAACTAGAGCAAGCAATACGTAACATTTTATTTCTATATGTAACAAGTTTCATTCAAAAAATGCCAAAACTTTGAAGAAAATCATATCAAAGTCATTTCAATATCATTCCAATTAATTGCCTCTATATCTAAATATCAAGTAGGTCAAAATATATTATAAATTTGTGTCACATTTGATTATAAGAAGACATTTGATTATAAGAAGTCATTATAAAAATTCTAGCAAAATTGTCATTGTAATTTCAACTATTTAAGCCTTAATATTTCAATATTTACAACTGGATTTTAAAATCCAGCTTGAAGATAAAGGGAAGAAGTTACATAAGAATATGATAACATTAACAAAGCATATGAAACAAACTCTATACATTAAATATAAATGAAATTATGCTCACTGTAAAGAATACACATAATATCATGCATGTATATATAGAATATGTTTTCAACACATACCCAAACAAATGAAAGGATATTCAATACATGATACTACATAACATTATCAAAACTCACAATACAGACAAAATGTGATGAAATGTCCCTAAGATATCTAACCTTTAATTAAAATGATTGTAAAATATACACAAAATAGATTTGTTGAAAAATATTTACTGACAAGCTTAAATCTAAACTTGACAACCTTTATCAGCATTATCCTTTCATGTTCTCAAATGGACGCTTCATAATAACATATTGACATACATGTAAGTAGAATGGAAGGAGAATTTTATTCACATGTTTTAGTTACAATCAACACCATACATTTGAATTCTATGTGTAAGAAGCTTCATTGAACTATTCAAGATTATTTTGAAAATGGAGTCACCCCAAAACATTGAAAAAAATCATTTCAAAGTTAGTTCACTATCATTCCAACTATTTGCCTTTACATCCACATATCAAATATGTCAAAATATATTTGATATTTGTATTACATTTTACTACCAAGAAGTTATTATAAGAAAGCTAGCAAAATTGTTAGTGTCATTTTAACTATCTGAACCTTAGTTAGGGTTCAATATTTACAACCTTATTTAAAAATCCATTATAGCTTGAAGATTAAGGGAAGAAGTTGCATAGGAATGTGAGATTGTTAATAAATCATATAATACAAGTGAGCATTTTAATCACTTGTGAAACCCATAAAATTCTAAATATATCCGGCTCAACATCCTTTTGTGTTTTAGTTCTATGTATAAACAACCCATTTATTTAGATAAAAACTACAAGAATCAATAGAAAAGATATATGATAATGATAACTCAAGAATTCACCATGTTTATATTCACATAATTAACCAAAATATCTTCAAATTTAGAAATGAAATGAGTTAATTTTTTTCAAAACAAATACATACTCACATAATTAACCAACATATTAACGGTCAAGGACTCCCCTAAGGGATCAAGTAAATGGAACTTTATGCTAACCTGTAGACTAATCATAATTAAAAATACCACATGGGAAGTAGGAAAAGGGTGAAAAAGTTAATTTCTAGGAGGATTCTTAAAATGGATTCTAAAGTTTGGAGATAATTCATAAATATTAGAATATTAAATCTATATTATCATAAATATGAGCAATAGATGTAATTGATTACGTAGTTCATTTCACTACATCAAGATTAAAAGAATCCGAATGGAAAGATTTAAAAACCCTAAAATTACCAATAACAAAAAAATTAACATAAATTGAAATCTTGGAAAAAAGATAACTAATATAGTTAACAAATGAAAAACAATGGAATCAGATGGAGTTTTTTAAAAATTGGTAATTACTCAAGCAAATATATGATACTTGGTGGAAGAAACAAATAATAATAAAACTAAAATTCTTATGCACAAATGTTGAAATAAACTATTTGCACCAAACGCATGAGTTTTTTATTGAGCAACAAATGTTAACAATAGAGACATAAGCTATGGATCTTGATCAATCACTATCTCTCGAGGAACTCCATAGTTGCAAAATATTTCTTCATACGAAAATTGAGCCACTTTCATATCTCTAGCATTCCTCAAGGCTTTAACCTTCACCCACTTTGTCAAGTAATCAATGCATACTAAGATCTAAGATTTACCATTTGGTGTTGGTTCAAGGGGTCCAACAAAATCTACTCCCCATTTATCAAATGACACTAATGGAAGTTGAGGCTGGATTGGCATTTCATCACTCCTTGTAGGCCTATCCATTCTTTGACAACAATCACATCTCCTAGTATAGTGGATTGCGTCCTTATGCATAGTAGGCCAATAATCGCTAGAGTTGAATATCTTAATTGCAATCCCCTTTGTTGCAAAATGGCCTCCATAAGGGTCATCATGATAGGCCTTTAGTATATCATGTCTCATCTTCCCTCAAACATCTCCTCATCACATTGTCAAGTGCTTTGAAAAATGAACACCTAACTATCCAAGAGTAGGATGAGTTGTGATATATCAACTGATTCTTCTCTCAAGGAGGAAATGTGGGGCTAACCGACCTACAACTAGAATTAGCAATATTTGCATACCATGGTGAATAAAATGACAAAGAAAAAAGATGTTCACCAAGAAATGGATCATCCACCAATGTCTCCTCTATTGTATTTGTTAATCAAGAGATAAAATTTGCAACAATATTAGGTTTACTTGGTTTTTCAATAACGGTAATGTCAAACTATTGCAACAAGAGTAACCATCTGACAAGCCTCTGCGTGACCACTAGTTTGTTCATTAAGTAGAGAATTGTCGCATGATCAGTGCAAATGAAAACATGGTAGTCAGTGATGTAGTGCCTGAATTTATTAATAGCATACACAACAACAAGAATTTCCTTTTCTTGTGATTGTATAGTTATCTTTTGCACCTTGAAGATTCTTGCTAACATAATAGATAGCATATTCAAGATTGCCTTCTTTTTTCCCCAACATTTCTCCTACTATTTAAAGTCAGATGCATCAGTATGGATATGGAAAGGTATGTTCCAATTAGGTCCTCTAAGTATTGGCGCTTGTGTGAAGGGCAGACTTGAGTGCTACAAATTTTAGTAGCAACTTGGAGTCCAATCAAATTCTGAATCCTTTGTCAACAAAGAGTAAGGTGGTGAAGCTATCTTGCTGAAATATTTGAGGAAGCATCTAGAATACCTTGCATGTCCAAGGAAACTTTTGGCATGTCTTTTTTTTTAGGCACTCGAAGCTCTTTGATAATTGCAATCTTGGCTGGGTTAACTAGAATTCAATTAGCAGAGACAAAGTGTCCCAATGCAACTCCTTTCGTCATGATGAAACATTTTCTATGGCTAAGAGAGAGATTATGGTCCTAACATCTATGCAAAACCTTTTCAAAATTTGCTAAGGCCTCCTCATAATTATTTTCATAGGTTGTGAAATCATTCATATAAATTTTCATGGTATCATGAGAAAAATCAAATAAAATTCTCAAAACGAACCTCTGAAAGGTGGCTGGTGCATTGCATAGCCCAAATGAAAGTATTGAATATGCATATGTCCATAAGGGACACATGAAGGTTGTCTTATTTTGGTCCTCAAGAGAAATTTTGATCTAATTGTAACCATTGAATCCATCCAAGAAAGAAAAGTACCTATTAGCAGCCAATGAGTTCAAGACCTGATTAATGAAAGGAAGTGGGAAGTGGTCCTTGTGTGTGGCAACATTCAACTCTTTGTACTTAACACATACTCACCACTTTCCTCCCTTCTTTGGCAAAATCGCAAATGGTGAAACTCGATTAGTATTTGATATACGATAGATGAATCTTGCATCAATAAATTTCTACAACTCATCCTTAACTATATCTCTAGGTGTTGGATTCATTCGCTTCTATGGTTTCCTTGCTAGTTTGTAGTCTTAAATAATATATATCTTATGCATACAAAGGTGAGGGTCAATTCCTCTAAATATCATGGTAGTGTCATGTGAATGTTGAAGTGTGAGCTTGTGGCATTTGCAATAGGATATCACGTTGTGTTGCTGTCAATTCATTACTAATGTTGAGCATCCTGCTTGGTGATATTTCTACTCTAGATAAGGTGCAACAAAATGAGAGGCAATGCCAAGACCTATCATGTTCATGATACAATCATTAGGCAAAATAGTAGAGATCATAGATGAAGTTGTTGAATCTTTATTATCCATAAAACTATGATCTAGACAAGTGAGACATGATAAAAATTCTTCTTGTTGTGGGTCTAGGACATAGGAGTTCTATATGATTCTAGCATGTACAACATATTCATCCTAAGATTCCATCATAGTATTTCTCGCTATCATCTTCAAAGTGTGCAATCAGTATTGTTTATCTTCTTATAGGGTAGGCCAAAAAGATTTCAAATTTGCATGAGGTTGAGATGGAGGGTATAAGACTAATTTATTGGTTTTACCCCTAGTGGAGATTGGCATGTTACCTGACCAACAACCAATGAAGGCATCACTAGTGGTCAAACAAGGCCTTCCCAAAATTAGTGGGTATCCACCCAAATGGACCTTAGATTGCAAAACTACAAAGTTAGCAAGCTAATCACACGAGTCTATAGTTATCAATAAATCTTCAATCACTCCTTCTGACTTCTATATAGATCTATTTGCTAACTGCAATACTATTGGTGTTGGTCGTATGTTGTGCAACTACAACTCACCAATTGTATACTTAGTCATGATGTCGATGGCTACCTGAAGATTTATTAGTGCATTTTTTATAAGCCCGCCCCATTGATACTTACATCTACAATTGGGCTCCCTCAATCAAAAATTTTCGGGATTACTAATATGGTTCCCAACATGATCTCAACCACTTGTTGAATGGCATGGATTATTTTATGAACATGTTTCTTCCTACCTATTCGTCCAATCTACAAAATTCTCTAATAGCCTTAGTGTAAATGGGAATGTCCTTGATAGCTTGTAGGAGTGGTATTTTTATACTCACATTTGTTAATTGTCCTAAGAGGACAAATTCATGCTCAAGTTGGTATTCCTATGTAGCTAACCTCTAAGAAAAGGTGGGTCCTTACCAAGTGATTCATCATGTGTTTGTAGCTGTACTCAAATGGATGGTTAGCGACATCAATCACTAGCTCCTCATCATAAAGTTCTGTAATATGTGCAGATGTAGGGCCAGGAAGAGTCTTACTTGATCATAAATGGACATCACTTATCTCAACTATATAGGTTGGATACTAAGTTGTCTCATTCACATATATTTGTTGGGTAGGCTTGTTAGGATTGGGTGCAGGTTGAGTAGGCAACTTAGGTGCTCTTGTGGAGCAGAGGCAGTCATGTTTTGACTTAGCATAATGGCTAGCTGCAGAGGGTGTACATTAGGCATTAAGGTAGGCTATTGAGGTTATTTGTGTCATTGCTACGGGTAATTGGCATTAGACCGTTGCCACTCTTTATTTCCACGACATGGTTGAGACCATGGGTTTTGGGTACCTTGCCATTGATAATAAGTTTGATATTGATATTGGGGGTGGTCAAGAGACTTGTTGAGGCATCCAGTTTAATACATTACCTTGCCATTATGGGCTTTACATTGTATTCCAATGCTACAAATTTTAATTGGCAACATTTTGTTGAACTCCAAGAAATGAAGGATTATAAGATAATGGGTCTCATAGCATACCTTCCTTTTGTTACCATGGCTTACATTGCACCATGTAAAATATTTTTTCATCCTCATCTTCTACTGCATAGAATTCTGAATGACTCAACTTTTCTTTAGTGGTGGCAATAATATTTTTACATCTACAATTAGACCTCTTTTGTCTATGGTGAGGAAAGTACTCTACAAGAGCAGCCTCTGCTTCGTTTTTTTCTAAAGTTCCAAATGAGTTATTATATCTTCCTTCGTATTGAAGAGAAAATTAGAGAGAAAATGATACAAGCTCAAGCTATCAGACGGCCTTTCTCCTGATTGTGAGGCATGGAACTTGATTTGTTGAATAAGGTGGGAGTTCTTACATTCGAACGACTAATACAGAGGCTCAATTCTCAAGGCCACACTGTCTCTTGCATTGTCTACGATTCTCCCTTCAACTGGGTGCCTCATATTGCAAACAAGTTTCATATTCCTTCAGCATTTTAGTATGGATGTAATAGCAATACCAGGGCTTCCACAACTATGCCAATCAGACATTCCATCCTTTCTACAGCCTTATAATAAAACAGTAAGTTTTAGTATGTTCTTTGTTGTGTGATGTTTGAGGGATTGTGAGTGTATTAATAAATTTTGTTATTACTGATGTCAATAGATTTATTGTTATTGTATCAACATATTTTGTGCTGATAAATAGTCTATGTCTTTCCAAAAAATTTAAAGTTGTAATCAAGCAAAGGATTAATGAATAAATTGACAAGGTTTTATAAGTGTTAAATTATTTTGAGGATTACATCTCTTGCTCCTCATGTTGAAGAATTAAGAACTATTGTGAGATTAAATCATGTAGATGGACAACAAATGTCTTTAGTACTGAAACGTAATTAGATCATCAATTTCATTGATGTAGGAAGTGAACCAAGTGATGATCTAAAATTGTTAGATAAAGTGTAAAATCTTTGTGTATCAACTAAATCGTATTTTCGTAACCATGAGTTGTATAAGTATAACTACATAGTAGCTTAGTAAAGGTGTTTGAAATGATTGTAAACCTTTATGTTTGTGAAATAGATTGACTTTAAGATAACTTTCCATGTGTAAAATATCCATGTAAAATTAAGTGGTAAGTTGTGAGGGATATACAGTATGACAAATAATTTATAGTGTTATAAGTGAGGATTTCTGAAAGAAGGATATCCTTATCTAATTGAGTTAATTAGGTATCGATACCATTGGTGTAACTGGTGGAAGTAAAGAACATAATAGAAGTGTGGGTGTACTCTTCAATAGATGTTGATGCTGGGTGTACTCTTCAATAGATGCAATGTCTTTGAAAATTTGAATCGCTTAACTGCTTAAATAATGCAAACAAATAATTTAAGAAATAAAAAAATTACATGTTGAAAACTATATGTATGTAGAAAATATCTTTTAGGAGAAAAATCCAATAACAAAGAGATATTGAGCTTGTATTAGTCAAGTAAAAACAAGTATATCCACAAAATTCATACAATGTTATTCAATCTAAAAGCATTCTAGTAGTTTGATAGTTCTTGCTAATAACCATGTCTCCTCCATACCAAGTCCTTAATCTATGGACTTAAAGAGGCTAAAAAAACTACCATAAATTAATACCATAAATCCAAACATGATCTTAAAAGATCACAATAAAAATTGTTAACAAATATGAAAATGACCTAAACAATATAAAGTAGCTTGTTTTATAGCACGATGCATCATAGAAACCATTGATCCCACTTTCTCATTGCTAGGAATTTGATGAGTGCATTAATTTGAATTGCCATTGCCTATCTTGAGAAAGATGCTAGATAGCTCACAATCTTTGACTTCTTTTTGTAATCTCACTTATTCAATACCATTACAAAAACATTCTTACATAATCTATATAATAATAATAAAATAATATCCCTTAACTCATGGGTATCTAAATTATCCATTCCAAGAAATTTGGAGACCTAACATTGTACATTAACATTGCAATTCAATATCACGCTATCCTCACAGCATAATCATTTAACATGTGACATATTGGCTAATCATTCTCCAATTGGATTGGTAGCTCCTTGTTTTATAAATTATGATACTAGAGGTGATCCATTGCTATAATTAAGTTCCTTTGCAACTACATGTTTTTCTTGCTTTCACAAGGATAAGTTTCTTGCTAGATTATTTCTAATTAGCTTGAGTGATCATATTTTTAAGATGTTTTATTCATTTTCATGTACTTCTATAAATTCTTTTATGGAATTAGCTAGTGGATTAATATAATATTTAATTACAATATAGTGAACCTAAGACAACTATTGTTAGAATCATGCAATGCATGTGGGAAGAAGAAGAGAAGGATAAAGATTATATGTTGATGTTTTAGGAATTGATTACTAATATAAGTTTGACATCACTAGATTATGAGTTTCAAAAGTTATTTATTGACAATTAATTTCCATTAATTCTTAAACGATAAATTTGTTTTAAAATCATTATTATTGTTTTTCAACTTTATGCTAATGTTTGCAAATGTGCATATTACATAGAGAATCTATACCATCATGTTCTTAAAACTTCTCCTTATTTTCGTGAGATACCATCAATTTCTAATTTGGAAAAAGGTGTCAATAAGGATGCATCTATTGTTAATCATGGTATGGATTATCATTAAGACATGAAACCAAAGAGATTAAGATAGTTCACTAGATTGAAGGAGTTTCCATATGCTATTTTTGGATAAAAACTTCTCACTTTTCCTCTTGTTAATACAATGAATGTGTTTAAGCTTGCACCACATGAGATTATATATTTATGTGCTTATCATCACATTCTTGACAATTATATAAATAGATCCATTTTATTGAAATATAAAATTCAAGGTCTTATGACAAGGGGAATATAAAAGCTTAAGCTAACCATATGACATTAAATAATTAGGATCTTCAAGTAGAGTTTGTGATGATAACTATGTTGTCAATGATAATCATATCACACCATGCGTTGAGGTTATATGTGAGATTATTACAAATGATAAGTTCATAAAATAAAAGATAATCTACATTGCATAGCACTTGAGTTAATTCATCCACATTATATATCAAAAATGACATTTGTAACTCACAATTTGTTCATTTATAAGAAGGCCTCAACTTCACTTCCTCTCATTACACGTTGTCACCTGCCATTTTAAAGGCGGCCTCAACTTCACTTCCTCTCATTATTCGGAGGGTTTTGCTGTTGTTACTTGCCATTTTAAAGAAGGCCTCAACTTCACTTCCTCTCATTACATACTGTCACCTGCCACCCAATCACGCTGTCACCTGTCATTTTCTTGGATATATTCTTCATTATAATCACTTATCATTTTGACACTGCCTCTTTTTACGCCAAAGTCGTTCCCTTATTTAAGGTGAATGACCTCCGATTTCAAGTTATTTAGAGGTGCTACAAGAACATTGCATCAATCGTCGCCATTCATTTTTCATAATTTTAATTCGTCCAAATGCTTTCGCTGGATCGCATGCATTGAATGGGCCGGGCTTAACCAGCACACTGGAAGCTTTGACTGCTTCGGGGTGTGTCAGGTCCACTGAGCTGACATTTACCGTCCACAGCTTTCCCGTTTTCAGATTTTTGGTTTCCACCGTTTCTTTCGGTAACGTCCGTTCCCTCCCGTCTGTCCGGTTCAAATAATAGTCACCGTTAACTTTTGAATTTGAAAACTCCCCGCGCAAAAGTTTGAAAGCGTTGGATGACATTAAAAAAGCGGGCACTCACATCGTTTCACCGCTGTCATGGAAGACTTTTGTCAGGTGGAAAGATTTCCATCCCTGCTAGAATGCTTATGCCAGTGGTTTCTGCAGCAGACAGAAGACATGGGCATGCTCACGATGCTGTTGATAAATGGGAGTTTTGGAACAGGGTATACGCATCCATCAAATCATAACAAAAGGGCAAAAACTTTCAGATCTTACAATGGGAAATACTCTGATAGACATGTATCCAAAATGTGGAAGCATATGAACTGTTTGACCAGATGCCTCAAAGAAGTATGGTAGCATGGAACTTATTTGATTGCAGGATATGCACAAAACGGATTTCTTGAAAAAGATTCAACAAATCTCAACCAAATGCAATTAGTAGTTGTAAACCCAGACCCTGCAACCTTTGCCAGTATCCTCCCGGGCCATACGAAAATGGGAGCTTTACGTATGGACATTCACCATGGGATACTGGAAATGAATTTTTTCAGATGTTGTAGCTGCAGCTACCCTAATAGAAATGTATGCAAAATGTGTAAGCTTCGACAAGGCTCGTGAGCTGTTTGACATAATGGCTTGAAGAATTATTTGACAGAATGCTATGATTCAAGATACGCAAAAGGTGGAAGCATAGGTGAGGCACGTGAAGTGTTTGACAAAATGCCTCAAAGAAATATGTCGTCGTGGAACACCTTGATTGCAGGCTGAGGATGTCTTCCACCTTGATTGCAGGCTGAGGACGTCTTCTTAGGTTTATGGCGTGCCAGAGCAATTTTAAAATATCTTAAATATTTATATTTTATATTCAATATCATGAATCTACTCTTAGTGTCACAAATAATATCAATTTAAGCAGATCTATGGCATTCAAATCTTTTGAGAGGAAGAGTACTCGCACGAGCAATGTTGTCAACAATTGCTTCCATGCTATCATACTCTTATTCAAAATGTAATATTGTATTATAGTCTTGGTAAGTTCCTTGCCACTAATGAGGGTATAGATATTACACACAAACATGGAAGAGATGTCAATGTTGACATCTTGTCAAATAAATCCTTTGATGAGATCCATGCCAAGCTCTTCTAAAATGACAACCAAGATTTCACCACCTTAGAAGAAGGATTATTTTTTCAATCTAACTTTATTGATCTCCACAAGGATGACCATCTATTATAATTCACCATGAGGGTGAATTAACAACTCCATTGTGAGTGAGTTTATACTACCACAAAGAGCCTAGAAAGGAGATAAATAGTGAAACAAATGACTATCATATAGCTAAGGAGTGAGAAGCATCTAACAAAAAATAAATAGGCCAAAACCTTCTTCAGCTAGACCAAATGTGGGAAGTATCACTCCGATATAGGAATTGATTTGTACATGATGCCAAGGAATGCTCACAAAACCAACATCAAGATTAAATGTGTTATTAGTACCATATCTTGCTAAGGCTATGCCAACCATTATAGCAACACGTGAAAATTAAAGATGTTAAACTACCTAGCATCACACAAACTTCATTCAAAGTGATGTTTATTCTCTAACTAATTGAGCATCTTTTCTATATACATAGAATGTTTACCATGAAATTGTCTTGAATTATTATTGTGTTAGTGATGCGTGATTTAAACAATACCGAGCCATACAAAAGAGTTTCAACTTCTGCTTCATTCTAAGATTGATTCCCTCAATTATCATAGAAGCCAACTTTTTCTAATATTTTCATGAGGAACCTCCAATTACTACATCATATGATTTGCTAATATTAAGCTTGATTATTATGCTTTTTTATTTGTATTGAAAATTGAGCAATCAATTCCATGTCTAGTGTTGATACTTCCAATGATGGATCTTTTTAAGATTAAGCTACTTTATTCTAGGGAATTTAGAAAAGGGAGCACTATTTTTTAGATTGTGATTCCAAGTCTTCAAGAGGATTTTATATAGTGTTACAAAGGGATATTTTTCAAAATTCTATAATAGATTTGAGGGAAGCATTCTTGGGGATTAGTATAATAAAAGTACAATTGAGTTCTTCTAGCACCTTTATATCTGTACGCTTCATCACAAGTCACCACAAATTATTTTTTAGTAACATAACGTTCCTAGAAGAAGGCAACATGAAATCCATTAGACATTAGGGCTTTATTTGAGCTTACTTACATGTAATCCAAATTGATCTCCTTAGTGGAAGGTTCTATTAAGATTTGACAATCTTCACTCGTAATAATGATGGGAATGAACTATAAGAAGTCTCTTATCTTCTCAAAGTTTAAATCCCCCTTACCTCCAAGTGATTCACTAAAAAATAATATTTATTCAGCCCTAATAAGTTTAGGCTTAGTGAGAGATTCCCTTCTATTATATTTCATAGGATCGATTTTTTTAGCTCCCTCTTTCCCTAGTTAAGTTTTGAAAATGTTTTATGTTCTTTTCACCTTTAGCTAGGTAAATTTCTCATGATTTTTTTTTATTCTACCTATTTGGTCCTTGCCTTACCTCTTTGTTGACCCTCCTTTAATATAAAACATAGTTTATATAACATCAACACTTTTCTGAATTATCAATGTTAGCCACAATATAGTATAAACCCCAATACCACATGTAACATGTCATCAAACGAAAATAACATACTTACAATTTCAAAGCATTAAATAATGAAGAAACCTCCATGTGGTAGTCAAAACTTATCATCAAAGTCTCAATAAACTCATATAAATATTATTTTATTCGATTCAAGCTATAAATCACTTGCCATATGCATGAAAATAATCCTAGTTATACATAGCTATCCACTTGATAAATGCTATCAAACTAATTGACTATCTTCTTTCTCATGAAATTCTTCTCAAATTTTAAAATGACACTAAAAAATCATAACTTAAACTATTCCCAAAACTATAAAATCCAATTTCAAGTTTCACCACAAAATAATAACTACAACTAACAAACAAACAATTGATTAAACTAAAAAATTCCACTTTTTCATAATGATTCGATATTACCACATTGTGTAGGGATTCTCTTACATTACTTTTTCTAGAGGCAATGAGGCTCATAACATTCAAAGTTAGGATTGTCATTGTAGTAGTGGAGTCGCTTCCCCATACTTTGATATTTATTTTTGATGCTCTGCAAAAAGGATTAGAAAATCTGTTTGATGGCAACACACACAAGAGCACAAGAAACAAACGTTAGTGTTAGCAACAAAAGATTATCCTAAACAGGCATATCAAGAGAGATATTAAGCATGAAATAGAAAGCATATAAACATAGAATGAAATAGCTAATCAAGATGCTCATAGTTGCTCCTCCCTTGTTCCTCTCCTCTCCAAGTCCCAAATGAGTGTAGCTCTCAGCAGCTTTTTGCACTATGGATGCTTATGGAGGATTGAGATTTAATACTAAGCTTCAAATATGAAATGAAAAGCTAAATACTATGCTAGAGTAGATAGTGATGCTATGAAAAAGCTCTATGCTAATGCCAGTATAACAACAATACTCTAAAATGCTTCCCCTTTTGCTTGAGGAGAAGGGTTCTATTTATAGAAGAAATAGGGAAATGAAGGGTTAAGATTGAATGGTTTAATCAAGGGCCAAGTTTGAAAGTTGGGGATCCATGTGCACAATTGGCACCAATAAAATGGTGACAAGTGTCAACATAGGATTGGGTTAAGAGAAGAGGTTGGAGGCATTAAAGGCCTGAGAAGACCTCATGGTTATCTAGAAGGTAAGGGTCAAGTCTAAATTAAGATTACCCATTGGATTAAGAGTTAATCCAAGGATAAACCTTTGTGCAAATGATTAAGAGATAATCATGGTCAAAGCATTAATGGCCTGATGAGACCTTTGGGTTGGGTAGAGGTTGAGTCAAAACAAATGTTTTAACCATGTGGGAGGGTTGAATTAACCATTAATGGTTATTGGAGACTTTGGGGATTAAGTGGTTGAAGGTTGAAAGCTTTCAATGGTTATCAAAGACTTTGAGCCATTTAGTGGTTGAAGGTTGGAAGCTTTCAAAGGTTATCCAAGACTTTGAGGGTTAATTTGTTGAACACACAAAGCATTAATTGCTTTTCAAAGACTTTGGAGTCTTTGAGAAGTGACTCCAATTTGCTTAGGAATGTGACAATATTTAGGGGATGGATTAGGCTAATTAGGAAGGGTTTAGAAGAATCTAGAAGGGGTTTAGGCATACAAGTGGATTTTGTAGGAAAATGCAAGTGGGAGAAATTTTGGTATTTTCAATTAAAATAAAATCATTTATTTCAATTAAATGGTGTAAGTTGAATTTGGATAAATATTTAAATAAATATTAATTTATTTAAATGAGAAAAAGAAGATAAAGCATTTAAAATGCTTGAAGACTTTGAGGGAAACCATTAAAGGCTTGAAGACTTTAAGGAAAACCATTAAAGTCTTAAGAAGACTATAGAAGGAAGCCATCAAGTTTGAAGACTTTAAAGCCATCAAGTTTGACTACTTTAAGGGAAACCATTAAAGGTTTCAAGTGGGTGAGGATAAATAGGATTTTAAATAAATAATTTATTTAAAATAGTTGTGCAACTTGCTTTTGTAGGAAAATACAAGTGGGTGGAGGATAAAGGTGATTTAAATAAATTATTTATTTAAAATAATTGTGCAATTTGCATTTGTAGGAAAATGCAAGTGGGTGGAGGATAAAGGTGATTTAAATAAATTATTTATTTAAAATAATTGTGCAATTTGCATTTGTAGGAAAATGCAAGTGGGTGGAGGATAAAGGTGATTTAAATAAATGATTTATTTATTTAAATGTGAGAGGTGGGATTTTGGGGGTTTTAAATAAATATTAATTTATTTAAATGTGAGAGAAGATTTAATTAAATAAATATGATTTATTTATTTAATTAATGGTCTGAATTTGGTTAAGTGAATTAAATCAAATAAATTGAATAATTTATTTAATTAATAGGAGAAGAGGGTTAAGATGAATTAATTAAATATTAATTTAATTAATTATTAATTGATGGTTAAATAATCAAATAAATACTAAGTATTCATTTAATTAAGTGGACAGATTTATGTGACTACATTTGCCCCTCTTTGAGACGGTGCGGTTTATCGCGTCGTTTCAAAGAAAGAAAAATAGGTGTGAAGAAATGCCCCATAAAATGTAAATTTAATGGGTGGTATGCCCCCTCGAGGGATGGGCCGATTTTTTTTGTTTTTTTTAAAATCGGGCGATCTCTCGAAAAAGAATGAAAAGTGGAGGGGAGGTAGAATAGAAGAAATTAGAATTAATGATGAAAGAATGGGAGAAAATGGAGTGAATATGAAGAAACAACAAGCCAGCAAGTACCCTGAGGTCATGCAAGAGATACATAGCAGATGTAGTGTGGGGTTTGGATTGATGCTATACAATTGATCAAAATTGGTTGGACAATCTGGTGCAATCGGTTTAATTGCCCCGGTCAAGTCAAAGCGTGACAGTTGATGTCAGTTGGTCGCTTGAACATGATAAAGTCTGAGTAAGTGAATCAAAGTGACCTGATGGTGACTTAGACAATTGATGTAATTGTCCGATGAAGTCAAGGTATATGAAGCAAAATACTCGTTGAGACGTAGACAATTGATGTAATTGTCCGTTGGATTGTGTTTGATTGGCTAATCAATTGATAGGATGTGCGTGTGATGGATGGTTGTGGGGAATCATGGTAGCCCCGTTGAGACTAGGTCATTATGATAAATGCCTGATGTAGTCTAGGATTACCATAATCGATTACCTGTTGAGACCCGAAGATACTTGATCAGAGTATCTGTTGATAGTCTAGGTGTGTGTGAGACGATGTATCTGTGCAGATAGAGTAACTTTCTTGACTTATTGGATGACTTAGGATAGGAAACACAATCCCTCCTAGTTAGAGATGGATGGTGATGAACGTGGCTTGATTAGGTTGATTGGGACATGATGTAGGGTATGTGATGCTAATTATCGAGATGGGGAGGGTGGGGGGGGTTCAATGTTAGATAGAAGAAATGGAGGACCTATTACATTCCTATGGAAGAAGAGGAAAAATAGAGTATCCATTGTCATTACTATGTATGAATGATATGCAGCTATTTATGCATGTATGGATGGATGGAATGCAACGGAATGCAATATATACAAATGAGATGGAATGACGATCCATGGTGCATTATTTTTCATCATTGAGCTTTAAAATGTTGTAAGAAAATACAAGCAACTTGACATAAAGATTCAAGATGACCAGAGTATTTCTTACATGGATTTTTATATAGCAAGTTAATACAAACGACTTGATATAAGGGATCAAGTCGACCAGAGTATTGCTTGCGGAACAGATAAGGATTATCTCCTTTCATGCATGACTTGGAACGTCCTCCTTGATCTTAGGCTGATCATATCCTGAGACAAGTGCATACCGTAATAAGAGATAAAACCTTTATCCAGTTTGGATGAGGTAGGAGGAACCAAAGAAAGAGCATTGTACCTGCAAACAAATAGTATATACATAAAGAATAAAGAATAAGGATCCTTGGTAATGGTTCATGCTCATATGGTCGAGGTATACGCTGTAGTCAGCAAGCCGTAATGATCTATGACTACATTTGGCATAAGATCACGTAGCTTGGTGAACTTCCCACGTAGACACCATTAGTACATGCCCCAGAACTTCATCGGAAATAATGCACAAACGATACAAAACAATGTTGAAAAGATCCCGATATAGATAAACAAATGAATTACTCACAAATCAACCAAGTATTTGACAGCCTAACAGAATTTTCTTGTCAAAGAAAATGTCATCTTTTGTCTTTGTTTTGGTAAGGAAGGATGCATCCTTGTTTAAGACAGTTTGGATTGTTGATGTTGATTGTGTTGGTCGAGTGATAAGTGGTCATTTGTGTGAGTATTTTGTCAATGTTTGTTTTGTATCTGATCGGATGAATATGTACAAGGTGTTGTCATGTTTTTGGGTGATTTTCGATGGTTTTTCCGATGTTTTTGGATTTTGTGTAATAGTTTTTGAATGTTTGTGGATTTTGTGAGTCATTTTTGAATGTTTTTGGATTTTGTGTTGTTTGTGAATGAAGAACTTAATGAATCATAAGACAATGTAGAATCCACTTCCATCAATAGGTTAAAGGCATTGCCCCCAGTTTTAGACATGACTATGAAAAAGCGGGATGCAAGATGTATGGAGTACTATCATAATTGCAGAGGAATAACAAGCCATGGTTGATGGATGGATGGATGTATGTATGAAGTAGATGTGATCGCCACAAGTCTGAAAGATAATGGAGCCATAGCCTTTACGAGTGGCGCCTGTTTGCCAGGTTTTCACCATCGTTCTTACCCAAGGTGCCACCGGAGTGGTTGTTCACCGTTTGGATGCATGATTTTTCTTTACTTTTTTGAATGTTTTTATATTTTCTTCAGGACATTTTTCTGAATGTTTTTTGGTATTTTCTGATAGGCAGGGGAGCCTGATGCTCTGTACAGCTTATGTGTAAAACCGTTTGAGGTGCATGCTATTGATTGGATCTGCGAGCGGTTCTCCGTCTGATGTAGCCAACTGATATGCCCCGGACCCGAATACAACAGTGACAACATATGGGCCCAACCAGTTTGATTCAAACTTGCCTTGATGTTCTCTGTTTGGTTGGTTGCGAGGATTTTCTCGAAGAACAAGATCACCTACCTCAAATGTACGAGATCTAACTCGGTGATTGTAGCTTCTACTCATGCGCTGCTGATAGGCTTTGAGATGGTTGTATGCAGCTTGTCGCTTCTCATCAAGTAGCTCCAAGTCCTGAAGGCGTGAGACTCTGTATGTGTCATCATCAATGAGATTGTGCAAGGAAACCCTTAATGATGGTATCTCGACCTCAATAGGCAAGATAGCTTCTGCACCATAGACCAATGAATAAGGAGTTGCACCTGTAGGGGTTCGAATGCTAGTGCGATATGCCCATAATGCTGGATTCAATTGAACATGCCAATCACGACCGGCATCATTGACTGTCTTCTTTAGGATCCTCAGTATGTTTTTATTGGATGCTTCGGCCTGACCATTGCCTTGTGGGTAATAGGGAGTGGAAAAGCGGTGTTGGATATGAAATTTCTCACAGAGCTCACGGACATCCTGATTTTTGAAAGGAAGACCGTTATCTGTGACAATGGACATGGGCACACCATACCGACAGATGATGTAGTTGAGGATGAATGAGGCGATCTGCTTGCCGGTGACTTGGGTAAGTGGAACAGCTTCGATCCACTTGGTGAAATATTCGGTGGCGGTAATAATGAATTTATGGCCATTGGATGAAGATGGATGGATTTTACCCACAAGATCAAGACCCCATTGACAAAAAGGCCATGGTGTTGTGATTGGTTGCAGTTCTTGAGCTGGTGCATGTATTAGGTCGCCATGAACTTGACATTTTTTGCACTTCCTAACAAAGTAGTAGGAATCCTTTTCCATAGATGGCCAATAGTATCCAGCTCGCATGATCTTCTTGGCTAGTGATGGACCACTTGAGTGAGTCCCGCAAATTCCTTCATGTACCTCTTCCAAAGCCTTTGTTATCTCACCTTGTTCTAGACATCGAAGGAGAGTACCATCAAGACTGCGTCGGTATAGGGTTTCGGCAATAATGGTATATCGAGCAGTTTGGCGAATGAAGGTTTTACGTTGGTTATTTGATTGGTTGGGAGGAAGGGTGTGATCGCGGAGATAGGTGTAGAACTCACCGTACCATGGGGATTCAGAACCGACAAGGCGACATATCATCTCAGATTCAGGGATATCATAAGCGGGGATCCAAAGCTGTTCTACCAAGAACTCGTAGCGTGTTGAATTCTGTGGAAGATCTAGTAGAGATGCGATGGTAGCCATGGCATTAGCAGCTCGATTCTGATCTCTTGGTATCTGCTCAAAAGTGATAGTAGTAAATGATGTTTTTAGATTGTCCACCATTTGCTTGTATGACATGAGTTTATCATCTTTGGTCTGATATTCATCTGTTGCTTGTCGAATGACTAGTTGGGAATCACCATATACTTGTAGTTCTTGTAATTTCCATTGTATGGCTAATCTGAGTCCTGTGATCAAAGCCTCATACTCTGCTATGTTGTTTGTGCATGGAAATGTGAGCCTGTAAGACTTCGGGATGCTATCACCTTGAGGTGTGATAAACAGAATGCCTGCCCCCGAGCCATGCCTAGTGTATGAACCATCAAAATATAGTTTCCATGGCTGTGCTTCTGTGATCATGAATATCTCTTCATCTGGAAAATTGGAAATGAGAGGATGATCGCCTATGAGAGGTGCATCAGCCAACTGATCTGCAATAACTTGACCTTTGATAGCTTTACGGTCCACATACTCAATGTCAAATTCACTTAGAATCATTACCCATTTGGCCAAGCGACCTGTCAATGCTGCTTTGTTAAGTAAATACTTGAGTGGATCAATCTTTGCAATGAGTTGTACCTTGTGTGTTAACAGATAGTGCCTTAGTTTAGTGGCTGCTAAGATTACTGCTAGGCAAGCTCGCTCAATAGGTGTGTAATTGAGTTCATAGCCAACCAGTGTGCGAGAGATGTAGTATATAGCACATTCTTTGCCTTCTGCATTATGTTGTGCCAGTAATACACCTAATGCTGTACTTGTCGCTGAGATATAAAGTAACAACGGTCTACTTGGATCTGGTGGCATCAACAATGGTGGATTCATGAGATAGTCTTTAAGGGCCTGAAATGCTTGCTGGCATCGGGCATCCCACTGAAAGCGGATGTTCTTGTGTAGCAGGTGTGTGAATGGGTGACACTTATCAGCCAATTGTGCAATGAATCTTCAGATGGATTGAAGTCGTCCTTGTAGTGTCCTTAGCTGACTGATATTCTTTGGAGGTGGCATGTCCATGATTGCCTTAACCTTTGCTGGATCGACCTCAATACCTTTGCTTGAGACAATGTATCCTAGAAGCTTCCCGGAGGTCACTCCGAAGACACATTTCTTTGGGTTGAGTCGAACATGGTATTGTTCCAGTCTATCAAAGATTTGATCTAAGATATGGAGATGTCCTCCTCTTGTGAGTGATTTTGCTAGTAAGTCATCCACATAATCTTCCATCATAGTATGCATCATGTCATGGAAGATGGTGGTCATTGCTCTTTGATAGGTCGCTCCTGCATTCTTTAGACCAAAAGGCATTACATTCCAGCAGTATGTGCCCCATGGACATGTGAAGGCTGTCTTATGTTGGTCCTCTGGTGCGATCTTTATTTGATTGTATCCTGAAAAGCCATCCATGAGTGAAAGCATGGCATGTCCTACTGTCAAATCTACTATGATGTCGATATTTGGTAGAGGGAAGTCATCCTTAGGACATGCCTTATTCAGATCTCTGAAGTCTGTACAAATGCGGATGCCCCCTTTTGGTTTGCCGACAGGCACAATGTTGGAGATCCATTCTGCATAATCAATTGGTCTAATGAAACCAACATCTAGGAGTTTCTTGAGTTCTATTTTGACTAGCACTGCAATTTGAGGATGCATCTTACGAAGCTTCTGCTTGACAGGTTTGGCTCCTTTTGCTACTGTGAGATGATGCATGACTAAATCAGGATCAAGCCCAGGCATGTCTGCATATGACCATGCAAAGTTGATCTGACGCTGTTGGAAGAACTCTATAAATTGAGGCTGTTCCTCTGGAGTGAGAAGAGATGCCAGATGTATGATATGAGGATTTTCAGGAGTCCCCACATTGTATTCTTTGGTTTCCTCGATAAGAATCGTTGATCGTTCCTGTTGTGTACTAGCAGGGAGGATGTCAAACCCTTCATCCTCAGGCGCCTCAGAGAGGTTTTCACCATTGGATACGCTCTTTCTTTTTACTTTTGTCGGATCAAATAGTGCCACAGTGTGGTTTTCACTGGAAGATCCATGTTTTATTGTTATATTTTTGCAGCTGAAGGATTTGGCATCCGCCCCGAAGTATGCTGCGCTATTAAGTTCAATGGCGAATCCAGCTTTGTGATCCCCGCTTGGTAGATTATCCCTTAATTCCAAAAAGTCAATGATAGCCTCATCGTTCTGGAAGAGGTCAAGACATGGGGGATTTGGTTGGTTCCATTCAATGAGTTCAGGGTGGATAATGGACATTACTTCATCGATTAAGTTAAGTGCGGGAGATGTATCAGTGAGGGTTAAGACAGTGTGGTGAAGGTCGTTGATTGTACTCTCCCTGTCAGAATCAGGCGTAGGATGAGACGTAGGGTCTGTGGAAGATGTTTCCAGCTCAGGTACCCAAGTGGTCTTTATCTGTGCTTCTCCGTAAACAGGAATGTCTTTGCGTGGCGGAGGTGGTGACGTGTCTTCCTCATCTGAAGTGTTAAGCTGTACAGAATCAAATTCCCACTCATGTGAGTCAGTCTCTGAATCACTTTCGAGCATCCGATTGCTATACCATACTGGGATGTCTTTGGAGTTAAACACGGCAGGTGTGATTGGTTTATGTATCCTTGTAGTGATCGGTGCTGCAGGAATTGTGATGGGGTTTAAAGGATTTGTCATTGGAAGTATCGGCAGTGTTGATTTAGTGGCTTCTATTGGAATGGCTGGTGCCATAGATGCTGCTGCGGGTTCTGATACAGTTGTTGCTACAAATGGTGTTGCTGATGGGATTACTGGTTCGTTTGGTGGGATGGTTGGTATTGTAGATGGTTGCGGTGGGTTTGTGAGCCTTGATGGGGCAGTGGGGATAGTGTTTGATGGTGCTTTGATTATGAAAGGTGTCCTCTTTGCAGTAGGTGGGCAAAATGGTGTGCTGGGTTTTCCTTTGAATCTGAGTTTAGGAAGGACCTCTTTTTCAAAGCCAAGGCCTGTATTACCTTTGGGCTTGAATTCTGGTAGCAGAGGTTCATGTCGTCCTTGTTTGCAGTATCCCAAAGCACTCTGACCATCATATCCCATTCTTTGCATAATGAGAAGGCCTTTGCCATACTGATCCATAGGAAGTGTAACTCGCGGTATGTCAGTGGTGATGGGATCTTTATAGATCCAGTCCACTAGGTCCTCATCTTGGGTTTCTTCCTCTTGACTCTTTCCAAGGACGAAAGGCGTCAAAGCACATGCGGGCGTGACTAGTGGTTGCTGGAGCAACTGCTGTGGTTTACCATGTGTTCTAGGAGAAGTGGGCATTTGTCCCACACAAAAGAGCTGACTCAAGTTGTATTCTCGAGGACCTTCCTCTGCGATTTTCATCTTAAGCTTTTCTTGCTTGGGTATAGGGGTGTTTGAACTAGCAAGAGAGGCGGGATTTACATATGATGTGGAGGAAATGGCTTCCCTATTATTAGGAACAGTAATTTCTGGTTGATGGCTGATATTATGGCAAAATGCAAAGGGATTTGCATCGCCCAGGATTGTGATCTCTGCACCATTATGTGGGAACTTGATACATTGATGGTAGGTAGATGGAACAGCTTGCATGGCATGTATCCAAGGTCTCCCTAATAATAGATTATATGGCAGAGGAAGGTCCAAAACCTGACAAATGATATGCTTTACCACAGGGCCCACTCGGATTGGTAGTACCACAGCTCCTTTGGATGAACGCTCTGCATCATCATAGGCTTTGATGGTGATCTTCTTACGAGGATCCACTGATTCTATTGCATATCCCAATGCTGTGACCAACTGTAGTGTGCAAATGTTTAGGCCTGCTCCATTATCAATCAAGACTCGCTTGATCTTGTGTTGGTTGACGAAGCCTTCAATGTGGAGTGAGGCGTTATGAGGTTGCTGGAAGGAAGAGTTGTCACTTTCAGAAAAAGTGAGACAAGGTGATGACTTTAGATTTCCAACCATGGCTTGAAATTGGTCTGTATTCAAGTTTGCAGGGACTGACGCCTCTTGGAGTGCTTGATCCAAGATTGTTTTATGAGAGGGTGACAGACGCAAAAGCTCCAAAATGGATATAAGTGCAGGGGTTTTGTCTAATTGTTCCACAAGATTGTACTGCTTTGGGACGAAGGTGGTGCCTTGTGGAGCTGCCTTGATGGTGACCTTGCCACGACGTGTAACAACATTGCAATTTGAGGTGGGATTTTTGAAGGTTATGGTTGCAATTTGTTCACTGGCATCATACAGGTGATTTACAGTGTAATTATACGCAGCTTGCGTATAATCAGTGGTATCAGGACCTCGACTGGACGTCGAAGGACCCCTTTGATCTTGTGATGGAAGTGGATTCTTGAACATCTGATGATCATTATTGGTTGTTTTTGGGTCATGTCCTTCAATTTCAATTTCTCCTCGGTCAATAAGATCCTGAATGAGATCTTTCAATCGATGACAATTACTTGTTTTGTGTCCTCTTCCTTGATGGAATTCACAATGTTCAGTATCTCTCCACCATGCCGGTTTGACCTGAGGCTCATAATTTGATAACTTAGGTAGAGTGATCAAATTCTGAGAAATGAGTTGTCGCATCACTGTTTCAATGGGTTCCCCTAAGGGAGTGTATGTGCGTTTTTGTTTTTGTGGACGAGGTCTTGGTTCATCATGAGATGTGATGCGACCTTGATTAGGAAGAACATTTGTGTTATTTTGAGGTGGAGGATTTTGTCCTGCAAACCGAACCACAGGTTGTGCATTTTGGACAGTCCGAGCATCCACAACTCCATCGTTAACGATATTCTTATTCTTGTTCCAGAAGTTCGGTTTATCACTATTGAAGCGCGGGCGAGGAGCATCTTTTGGTTCATTAAAGATTTTGATGAGTCCTTTTTTGATGAGTGCCCTTTCACATTTTATACCCTTGGTGATCATATCGTTAAAAGAATCGGTATCTTTGACATCCAGGTGAAATTCCATTTCTTCGTTTAAGTTGGAAATGAAAATTTCCACTAGTTCTCGTTCAGGTAACTGAAGAGAACGTCTGCTAGACATTTGGCGCCATCGTTGCAGGAATACTGCGAATAATTCACCTGGTTTTTGTTTGGTGTTGCATAGATCAGCCATGGTGATGTCGCGTTCAATATTATAAGAGTAATGAGATAGGAACTTCTGGATGAGTTCCTCAAATGTTCTAATGCCACCTGGAAGTCGGGAAAACCATGATGTGGTTGTTCCTCCCAAGCTTTGGGGAAAAAGGCGCATTAGGTATGTGTCCTCATAAGCTACTTCAAGACAAGCAGAATGAAATTCTCGGACATGATCACGGGGATCCCCCTTTCCTCTATATTTTTCAAATTTGGGTGTTTCAAACCCGCGTGGAAAGGGTGGCATATAAAGATTCCTATCAAACGGATAGGGACAGATGTCGTTAAGTGAAAATTGATTGGTCTTAACACCACTATGAAGTTGTTGGGCGAGATTCGCGACTTGTTGCCGCAACATCTCCATTTCATTTGGAGGAGGAGGTGGTGGGTTACCTCGAGGAATGTTATATCTGGTGTGATTTCTACCTCTTTCTTCCTCATGGCGACTTTGTCTTTCTGATGCTTGCCTTAATTGGGCAAGATCAAAGTCAGAGGGGAGTTTGGCTCCTTCTTGAGCGAGTTTTAAGAAGTGAGCATCCGCATTGCTCCTGAGTATTTCATCAAACAATCTGTTAAAATGAGGGTTATGCTGAACCCTTTCGATTGTTGAAGGAGTGGGAGTACTTGGGTTTTCATCATTCACATTTCCTCCAAGTGCTTCTTGAAATTCATTGAGATTGTCCTCTTCTTCCTCAATTTCTATTTCTCGTTGCCTTGATCGTGATCGGGTTTGAGCCATTTTGTTTGCAAGTTTGTGTTTGAAGTTGATTGAAGATGATGATGAGTGGTGATGAAATGAAAGATTGATTGGTTGGTGATTTGTGTTGTATGTAGATCTCTAGCACTTTAAGGTAAATGCAACCGAAATTCCTTCTTTGAATTGCTTGTTTGTTTGATAAGTTTGGATGTGATAAGGTGTAGAGAAATCTGAGATGTGTTACAGATTTTGACTACCTAGCAATGAGAGGATTCACTCATGAACTAGTTTTAACCTGCGTAGATGTGTCTCTTAGGATGAGCTTATCCTAGATGTAGAAACAATCTAAAAGTGATGTGTTTTTATTTCAAGCAATATCTAAAAAGGGATCTTGGGACAAGAACCTCTGAATGTTTTGAGAGTTTTGGGATGAATTGATGATGAAGTGATGATGTATGAGTAAGATGATGGATGTTTTGTTTTTAACTTCAATAAAAACTCTGTGTCACAAATGGGACAAACTCTGTTTCTTCCCTTTCAGGCGTTGGTGGCACTTCTCGAGCTGTGTTGTAGGTGATACAAATGTTTGGGAAGAATTTGGGGTTAATCTTTCCTCCTTGATTTTTGTGATAACTCAGAGCTCTATATTGCATAAAAGCTCTGCGGTTCAATGATTCTGAATCAAACTCGTTTGTTTTACCTTGAAGGTAAAGACGCATGCGATGTAGAAAGACTCTATGTGAGACAAAGATTTGTCTATTGAGATAGAAGAATTTCCTCCTTTTGATTAAAGCCTTTGAGCTTAATGGTCTTCTTTTCAAAGTAATATTCTGATGACACTTCTTCTTTCGCAAGATGTGAAGAATGGTCATAAAAGTTGTGACTCTGTGTTGTTTGCACTTTGTTTTTGGTATTTTTGGTTGTGTTGACAGATGTTGGATGAGTACTTTGTTTTTGAAAGTGATTTTCTGATTTTTCCTTTGACAAGAAAACAAAGCAAGCACACAAACACAAGAATGTTGCCTAAAAAGGCACAAATGAGTATGGGTCTAGATCAACCCAATCCTTGGACTTTTTTTTTTTTTTTGACCCTTCCTTTTGATTTATTTTAAGGTATAATTCCAAAGCCTGAAGTCGGCTCAATTTGCTCTAGGTCTGTAAAACGAACACACTTCAAACATTTTTTATCCCTAAGGTCAAGTGGCCAGTTGTGATAAATTTAGCCCACATCTTGATATTTCTTCGACTTTGGTACTACATACCTTATGAATCCCGCCGTGGCAGGTAAGGATGTGATATACTAAGTCTTGCACGAGCATAACAAATAGATGATCCCTATGATGGGGGAGTCACCACTTTTATCAAGTCACAAGTGACTTTTCAAAAAGCTATGTTTCTACTCAAGGAAATATGTATGGTGAGTATCTTGGGAGCAAAACCATCTATGCTCTTGCACTAAATTATATCTCAAATATCCTCAATCAATAGAACGGGTGGGCTACTACTTAAAGGTGTTTAGTCATGTTCGATGTTTTTGGACATAAGTTCATTCTGCAGTGACTCACTTAAGAGCCTTGTAACTGGTGGTGGGGCCCATTTGTCCTTTCGGCCAGTTACACTGTAGGAACAGCTATACCCAAGGCTACAGCTTTCGCTCTCACCTGATTTCTATAGCGGCTCGAAGGATTTACCGCTCGAGGTCGTTCCCAAGAGTATCGATCCCTTGGCAGGCCTCTCTTAAAAAGATAAAATGTGAGTGTTACTAACACTTTTCTCTTGCACCTAGGACCACGAAAGCCAAGGGAGAGGATAGTGTGTGTTAGAAGTAGGACCACTCGACCAACTCTTTGCACAAGTGTGCCAAGCACGAAAAACACTTGTTCTTTTTAATCTATCATTGCAATGTGATCTAACTATTTGGAGATGTTGCTCCAACAATCATGGTGTTCTTTTTAATTTTCAAAGGCAATTGTTTGAGTAAACTAGAATTTGAAAATCCTGGTCAACTTAATGAAAAACACGTTTGCATGAAGTAAAATTGCTTTAAAAATGAGACAAGTTGATTGTGAATTTTATTTGCACCAAAAATGGAAGTGTGGATTGTGAGTTTTATCTTGATGCAAGAAATAAATTTTGCCTTGTTTATTTTAAGCACCAAAACGAAGTTTGTTTCCTAACTTGCAAAAAAAAAAAAAAAAAGTTGTTTTTGTATAAGTTTGTGGTTCTTTTTACCTTTGAACAATGAAATTCTTTTTAAGAGCCCCAAACAAATGTGTGATTCTTTTTCAAAAGCCCAAATTTGAAATGTGAAGTTAATTTTAAACCAAAATAAAAAGTGAATTCATTTTTAAAACCAACTTCAAAAAAACAAGTTAGTAAAAAATATAAATCTACTTTTTAATCTAATTTAAATCTGCACAAAAGAGAAAAATAGTTAGTAAAATCCGCCTATTTGGTGGGCTTCTACAAGCCTAATTTTTTTTTTTTTTTAATTTTTACAAGGTGATTTGTACAACGTTTTGTTACAATAGCGCTAGTCTGCGTTTGAACAGAGGCACTATTTAACACAAACGCACTAAAAGAAAGGGAAAGACAGAGAAGGGAAAAGCACTGAAACAGAGTGAATAGCGCCAAAATAATGTCAAACGCACCAAAACAGTGTCAAAAGCGCAACCTGTGTGACATTTTCAACATTCAAACATGTTATTGGTTAAAAAAAAAAAAGTTGATCTTTTTGGTGTTTGGATTCACGTCGGGTTCACCAAATGATGCTCTGCAAAAAGGATTAGAAAATCTGTTTGATGGCAACACACACAAGAGCACAAGAAACAAACGTTAGTGTTAGCAACAAAAGATTATCCTAAACAGGCATATCAAGAGAGATATTAAGCATGAAATAGAAAGCATATAAACATAGAATGAAATAGCTAATCAAGATGCTCATAGTTGCTCCTCCCTTGTTCCTCTCCTCTCCAAGTCCCAAATGAGTGTAGCTCTCAGCAGCTTTTTGCACTATGGATGCTTATGGAGGATTGAGATTTAATACTAAGCTTCAAATATGAAATGAAAAGCTAAATACTATGCTAGAGTAGATAGTGATGCTATGAAAAAGCTCTATGCTAATGCCAGTATAACAACAATACTCTAAAATGCTTCCCCTTTTGCTTGAGGAGAAGGGTTCTATTTATAGAAGAAATAGGGAAATGAAGGGTTAAGATTGAATGGTTTAATCAAGGGCCAAGTTTGAAAGTTGGGGATCCATGTGCACAATTGGCACCAATAAAATGGTGACAAGTGTCAACATAGGATTGGGTTAAGAGAAGAGGTTGGAGGCATTAAAGGCCTGAGAAGACCTCATGGTTATCTAGAAGGTAAGGGTCAAGTCTAAATTAAGATTACCCATTGGATTAAGAGTTAATCCAAGGATAAACCTTTGTGCAAATGATTAAGAGATAATCATGGTCAAAGCATTAATGGCCTGATGAGACCTTTGGGTTGGGTAGAGGTTGAGTCAAAACAAATGTTTTAACCATGTGGGAGGGTTGAATTAACCATTAATGGTTATTGGAGACTTTGGGGATTAAGTGGTTGAAGGTTGAAAGCTTTCAATGGTTATCAAAGACTTTGAGCCATTTAGTGGTTGAAGGTTGGAAGCTTTCAAAGGTTATCCAAGACTTTGAGGGTTAATTTGTTGAACACACAAAGCATTAATTGCTTTTCAAAGACTTTGGAGTCTTTGAGAAGTGACTCCAATTTGCTTAGGAATGTGACAATATTTAGGGGATGGATTAGGCTAATTAGGAAGGGTTTAGAAGAATCTAGAAGGGGTTTAGGCATACAAGTGGATTTTGTAGGAAAATGCAAGTGGGAGAAATTTTGGTATTTTCAATTAAAATAAAATCATTTATTTCAATTAAATGGTGTAAGTTGAATTTGGATAAATATTTAAATAAATATTAATTTATTTAAATGAGAAAAAGAAGATAAAGCATTTAAAATGCTTGAAGACTTTGAGGGAAACCATTAAAGGCTTGAAGACTTTAAGGAAAACCATTAAAGTCTTAAGAAGACTATAGAAGGAAGCCATCAAGTTTGAAGACTTTAAAGCCATCAAGTTTGACTACTTTAAGGGAAACCATTAAAGGTTTCAAGTGGGTGAGGATAAATAGGATTTTAAATAAATAATTTATTTAAAATAGTTGTGCAACTTGCTTTTGTAGGAAAATACAAGTGGGTGGAGGATAAAGGTGATTTAAATAAATTATTTATTTAAAATAATTGTGCAATTTGCATTTGTAGGAAAATGCAAGTGGGTGGAGGATAAAGGTGATTTAAATAAATTATTTATTTAAAATAATTGTGCAATTTGCATTTGTAGGAAAATGCAAGTGGGTGGAGGATAAAGGTGATTTAAATAAATGATTTATTTATTTAAATGTGAGAGGTGGGATTTTGGGGGTTTTAAATAAATATTAATTTATTTAAATGTGAGAGAAGATTTAATTAAATAAATATGATTTATTTATTTAATTAATGGTCTGAATTTGGTTAAGTGAATTAAATCAAATAAATTGAATAATTTATTTAATTAATAGGAGAAGAGGGTTAAGATGAATTAATTAAATATTAATTTAATTAATTATTAATTGATGGTTAAATAATCAAATAAATACTAAGTATTCATTTAATTAAGTGGACAGATTTATGTGACTACAATTTTTATCAAAATTTAGTGTAGATTGAGAACTAGATTTGATCTCTTCAATTGTGACATCTTGAACTATCTTACAACTCTTTCTTATTTTTGTTGAGAAACAAGGTGAAGAAATCTTGCAATATTAAATTTCTTACGTGATTACAAATATGAAAAGATTACCAAATCTGAAATAAACATGTAATTGTACCATTCAACATAAATATAAAAACAATCATACCAAAAGAGGCACTACATTTACGTAGAGAAACCCTTTTAGGAAAAAAAATCCATTCGAGAATGAGGGCAAACATATTATTATTCTTCAAAAGAGATAACACCACAATATAAAGTTCACTATTCTTTTTTAAATGATCTCGAAACTACTTGGAAACAATGTGGAAGTATTATTATTCTTCAAATGAGGCATTTTGTCAAACAATTCATATGCCATGTCTATGCTTCCACATTTTGGATACATGTCCAGAGTATTTCCCATTGTAATATCTAAAAGTATTTTCCCTTTTGTTATGCTTTGATGGATGAGTATACCCTATTCCAAAACTCCCATTTATCAACAACATTGTGAGCATGCCCATGCGTATTGTCTGTTGCAAAAACCATTGGCATAAGCATTCTAGTAGGGATGGAAATCTTTGCACCTCACAAAAGTCTTCCATGGCAGTGGTGAAACAATGGGAGTGTTCGCTTTCTTAATGTCACATCCAACACTATCAATACTAAAAATTACACAAATTGATAATCACTATAATGTTTTGTTTGTTTTAGTGTGTTAATAAGCTGATGGAATATAGAGAAAATAATAGAATGTTGTTTCTATTTAACTAGGCATAGATTTACTGAATTTACTTAAATGATGCAACTATAGCTAAACCAAAAATTATATCTTAATGAAGATCCCACAAAGGGCTATACAATTTTATTTATATAAAAGAAAACTATGTTTTTTAGTTATGTTTTAAAAATATATAGATTTATAAGCTCTATTAGAGGAGAAATACTTAGTAATCCTTACATAACATGAACAATTACTTTATTATTTTGAAAAGATACTTCATCAAACATTGTGAATACTTTACAATCTTCTAGTTGATTAACTAATCACAAATACATCTAGAAATGAATATGCTACAATTGGATATAATATATCAAGGTTGAATATGCACTTTGCCTTCAATCTTTAGAGGTTACAAGGAATTTATTACAAAATTCAAACAAACCCACTTGAACAGACTATCAAAATATAATACTCAAAATGGAACTTGAAACTTGATGGCTTCATATGAATAGTTTCTTCCTTCTATTGGTTTTGTAAACACTCTCTATCTTTTATTTTCATTCCCTTTATAAATGAGATTTTTCACCTTAGGTATTCCCAAAAACTTACTACCAACTTGAAGAGGGCATGCAAATTAGCATTAAACGCATAAGTCATTTGATTATTTTTTTGCGATAGTTGTCCACATGTTTTATACATTTCTTCTCCTTTGATCACTCATACAATCATGTTGAAATACAATTCAATTTATGTGCAATGAACAAAGAACACTTTTTTCATTAATTTTCAACCATTATCAATATTAATGGGGATGGGATGAAGTACCTAGCATGATAAATCACCCATAAAATCTATAGAAATTGTCCCAATATGTTATGTGGCATTACTCCTAAAGACTATAATTGTCTTAATATAGGAGAGTTAGGTGAAATAGTAGAGTTTTCCTATAGTTTACATGTTGTTCGAAAGGGTGTAATCTTCTTATGAATAGTGGTCTTGAATAACATAACTTTGTGACCTTACAACCATTTTCCATACAAGAATGAACACCTCTGTATGTTGAGGGATTCTTTAAAACTTAGGCATTTGGAACAAAAAAATAATAATAAAGGGGTCTAAGATTAAAGAATTGTATTATTGATTAATTTCATAAGAGATTAAAGGCATTTAGGACCTTTTGAGGTTTTTGACAATTTTGAGAATGAGGGCCCATCAAAAATATTATTTGATCTAATATGAGTGTTGGACTAAGATAAAGCAAGCGTAACAAAGGAGATAAAACTTAAACCAATTATAAAAATCAGCGGCCTCACAAATATTAATACCAACACTCCTTAGGTCTGAATAATTTGGATACCATAATTCTCTAATGCTAACTTTTCTTCCCATATTGTTACATCAATTGTGTTCCTTGATCCTCAACATTAATGATCGTTCCCTCTTCTTTTGGTTATACACACAACCTCCATAAATTTATCCAAACCTTAGAACACGTACTTGATATCCATGGAGAAACTCATCTCCATTACCTCTTAATCCTGGTCATCATACCACACATTTGCTAGAAGACTATATGTTGCCACACCTTGCAACTTTGCCTATTGCACTAATGGCTTTAGCCATTGGCATTATTCTTCTTACTAATTTCTTCCAATTACCTACCACATTATTCACTAAATCAAACTTGTCATTTGTTTTAGTTTCAACATTAGCAATATTACTAAAATTTTGTCTTCCTGAACTAGTCATTTGTTGCATATAGGCATCTTATTCTTCACACTATTTAGATTTGGTTTTATTAATATACCTTAGGGCAAGTGCAAGGTAATGAGTCACAAATTTGCGGAAGTCCATGCATTGGAAAATGCGCTCTTATAAACGGGGGCCCGTTTGTGCTTCGGGCTCTCGAGCCGAAAGGTAATGGGGGTCCGAAGCAAAAAAAATGGGCCCCCGTTTTGTTCTAAAACAGGGGCCCGCTTTTAAACAAAATGGGGGCGTGCTTCGGGCTCTCGAGCCGAAAGGTAACGGGGGTCCGAAGCAAAAAAAAATGGGCCCCCGTTTTGTTCTAAAACGGGGGCCCACTTTTAAACAAAATGGGGGCCCGTTTTGTTTAAAAGCGGGCCCCCATTTCTAAATGGCATTTTTCCTTTTTTTTCCACAAGCCGCCCTTGTTTGAAAACGGGGGCCCGTTTTGTGGAAGTTGATTCCACAACCCACCACTTGGCTCGGGATTAGGCCCGGGATAGGCCTGGGATGGCCACACCTGAGACATGGACTTGCAAATTCAAATCTCCATGAATGAAAGCACAAATATGAACTTCAGAAATAGTTTACGTGCCTCTAATCAAAGAATTTTTATACGAAATTAAAACCCATTTCAGATTATACTGTCTAGATTCTAAATATGTAAATTTATTTAAAAATTGATTATTTTTACTATTTTTCATTTAATTTCTACTAAATCGGGTCCATAAATTTGAAATATTAACTAATTTTGTTAATTTAATAACTTTTTTATTTTAAAGAATTTTGGAAAAAAAATTATATGTCATCAATCTACACAAAATTCTTTTGTATTTAAAAAAAAAAAATCAAAAAATGTTAAGTTTACATCAAATTATGTGGGTCGTACATGTCAAATTTTTAAAAAGATAATTACGGCCATTAAAAAAATATTCGAAAAAAAAATACAAAAAAATATGCTCATCAATCTTCAGTGTGTTACAAACCATTTCCCAAAACGGTTTGAGAAAATAATTTTAATTGTGTCAAAAAGTGTGGGTCGTACACATGCATGGTATGGTCCTGAAACAGGCATTTTTAAAACATAGTTTTCAGAACTCCATTTAAAAAGTTATTTTTTATTATGTGGGTATTAAAATAAATTATATATTTGGAAAGTACACTTAGAGGGCTATCTTTTATATTACTGACTTTTTCCAAGATTCAATCTCTAAGAGTTTCAAAATTTAAGCTCAAATGAGACAAAATCTAAAAATCAGGGAAAACACTTCCACTTTTTGGCCAAAAAGTGGACTCATCTTCTTGCACTGACCCCTTAATTGTTCCTTAGAACAATCAATTGTTTCCTATAGTGAAATTGATTTTTCATTTTATATGATGTTAGTTGAGTCACCATGCATCTATTAGCACATCATGCACTAGTGCCCCCTTTTCAAATTGCCTTAAAAATAGAAATTCGATTTGCAAAAGTGTTCATGGGTTCTCTTGTTTCTTCAACATGTTACATCACTTCTATCTAGTTTTCTAAGTGACCAATCTAGGGGAATATGTTTTTCATGATCTCTATCATCTTTTCATATTATTTTCAATTTTTTTCTTCATGAGTCTCTCTAAGCTAGAATGTATAACTCTGCCTCTAACCATGTCAATGGTCTAGTCAACATCTTGCCAAAATGGTACCCCAAGTTACTTCTTAGATCTAATTACCCTTTACATAAAATTTACTCACATACCTCTTAAAAATTGCTTCAAGTTTGGTGCTTCTATTTTCTCACCTTTCTCATGAGTCATACTTGCAAAAAATGATGTTACTCTTAAATCTCAATGTAGATTGGTGCTCAATTTGATAGTTCTCCCTTTTAAAAAAACTATATCTAATGCCAATTATTGTTGATTGTTTCACTTTTAGTGCTTTGTTAACAACCCTATTCGAATAACACTGTATTAGAGGATATTTTATTCTCTCTCAAATGCATTCATTCCAATCTAATGCAACCTCTACCAAACACACTAGTTGGAAGTTGTTCACACATGCATATCTTCTACCTAACATTAGAGTACCAATAGACACTTGCACACTCCTTTTTTTTTGTGAACCAACTCTCTTATGGGTCACCTATGGAGTCATATACTCACAAGATTTCTTTATGAGATTTCAATAGATCATTTATATTGTAACGTGCCATATTTCTATTGTGGGATTATCGTTTTCTCTCATAATAACTCAAGCTCTAATACTATTTGATGTTGTCATAAAAAAAAATCTATTAAAAAATTATTCAAATACACAACCCTAGCAAATAGATAAACACATGAAAAAAATCAAGTATACAACAAATGCATAAAATATAATATCTAATAATATCTTATGCATGATATATACATGAAGCTGCTAAGCATCTTTACAGGAAGGACAGGAAGGAACATAACGTTATGGGAAGAAATGGTGAAAACCAAAAATCTAAAAATGGGAACGCTGTGGACGGGAAATGTCAGCTCAGTGGGCCCGACACACCAAAGCTGTCAAAGCTTCGAGTGTGTCAGTTAAGCCCGACCCATTGAATGTGCCATTATTACCTATGTCATCGCCTATGTCATCTATAGGCAACTGGCTCATTTTGCTGACACTGGCTAAATAGGGAGCAAAATGGCTATCCCATCCACGCACGATTTCTGCATGCATACCATTCATTCATTGTACTAGAAGGTATTTACTTCATTCACCTTTACTGACTGGGTGTCCCATCCGACAAGTACTAAGGACTTCCAATCAAAAAAATAGAGCAAGTATTCTGGCTTACAGAATTATGTTTAGATTTTTCCTACACAAATTATTTAAATATTTATATTTTATTTTGTACCATTTATGTTATGTTTTGTATTTAAAGATAGTGATTGAAGATAGTTATATTACCTATTTTATATTGTTTATAAATTTATATTTTTGTAGTTTTTTAAATGAATTTGATTTATAATGGAGTATAAAAAAAATGGTAGAAAAAAATTATCAGATTAAAAGATTTTAAATTAAAATTTAGATTTGATTTAATGTTTGAAAAATTATTAAACTATAATGAATTTGAAAATAATTACTTTATACATTTGTAAAATAAATAAATTATGAGTGTAAATTATATTTATTAAATATAAATTAAGTTTATAAATGAAATTAAATATATATTTATATAATAAAAAAGAATATTATTATTATTAAAAATTGATGTTATATTTATTAAATATAAAGTAAATCTATAAATGAAATGAAATTTATATTTATATAATAATAAACAATAATTTTGTTATTATATTTTTATAATAATAATATTCTTATTATTATATATTATTTTGTTTGATTTTATATATAAACAAATAATTGTATATTATAGTATTTTTTTTTAATTAAAGAATACTTATAATTTAAATTTAACATTTATCATACTTGTTAAACTATGAGAATAAATTCTTGAAGATAAAATAAAAAATTTATAGATAATAATTTTTTTAACACAAAAAAATTATATAAGAAATATTTAAATTGTTATATTTTGTTTCATGCTATTAATTTCACATTTCTTTATATATGAGGATAATAATATTTATTTATATTGTTTATCTAAGTTTATGTATATATATAAATTTGATTTCAATATTTTTTTGGATTTTTTCTCTCATTTTTTAATATTAATTTTGTATTTTTTTTTGTCATCATTTCTCTTTTCTTTTCTTTTTTCTTTTTTAAAGTGTTTATTTAAATTTCATCCAAATTATTATTGAATTAATTATCTACCATATTAATCCATTAATAATTTGTTTTATTTTAATTAATTTTTATTCGTTTTTCTTTGTCTTTTCCTTAGTTTTATTATTTTTTCTTTCACCCTCTTTTAGTCCTTAATAATTTATATCTTTTTTTTAATCTTATATGATAAATGATATAATCATTTATTAACATATTTGTATATTATATGAACCCTTTGTTATTTACGATCATTTATGTATAATTTTTTGCTTATTTTATTCTTTTATATGATCATAGTTTAATATTATTTTGTTTTTGTTTTATTTGGTTTTAATTAATTTTTTGGTATATTATTATTATTAAGTTCTTGATTACATACTTGTGCCTCTCTCTTTCCTTTCTCTTGGTCTTTGTATTGTATTATTTGGCTCTTGTTATTATTCTATTATTTTATGTAACCACTCTTTCTTTTTTTTTTCTTTCGATCAATACTTTCCATGTGTAACCTCTTCCCTTTTCTCTCCCTATTCCAAATAGTTTTAGTCACCCCTAGTCTCCAACAATCTATATTTCTACTCCTTGAGCTCTATGTCATCCTAAATCATAGAGTGTGATTTGAAACATGCAAAAAAATAGAAACAAATCAAATCTAGAAACTGCAACAAAAAAAATTATTTTTTTCGTGTTAAAAAATTTATTACCTATAATTTAATATTCTCTTTAATAATTTATTTTAATAATTGGACAAGTATAAAAAATATTCAATTTAAATTATAATTATAATTGAATTGAATGTTTTTATACTATAATATACAATTAGATATATATAAATATAAATAATCAAACAAAAATATATTAAATAAAACAATATAAAATAAAACCTTTTTTAATGCTAAAAAAAATATTTTAAAACTTGAGAATATTTGTACTTAATTTTTTCCTTTTTTAAAAATGTTATTTGTTCTTACAAATTACTTGCTCTGTTTTTTAAATGCAAACCTAGGTACTTGTTAGATGGGACACCCAATCCACGAAGAGGAATGAAGTAAATACCTTCTAGTACCTTGTACAATGAATGAATGGTATGCATGCAGACATCGTGCATGGATGGGATACTCCTAGCCAATTTTCTCCTTGTATAGCCATTTTGCCGAAGGCGATCCTTATATGAAGTGAACAGGCTGACTTTTGTAATGGATGGTAAATATCGCCTGAGTACAGATGCAAGACGACTGCAATTGTTTGGACTGTCAGATGAATTTCTAGCTCCATGCATTGTGATTTGATGGGCAATATGACTGAGCACATTCCTTTCATGCACTGGACGACACACTGCATTTAGCACCAAATATTGGAATGTGCATGGCCTTGAAGGGTCGTAGTGTTTTCCCTGATCTACGGATTTTGCTACTCCATTTAACCAACCAACACACATTAATATGAAGCACAAAATAGGCCATAGATGAATGAATCAGGCAACAAACATTACATATGCCATAATTTTCAGACACAAGAAAGCTTAAACATTTGCAAAATTTGATCAAACCTATGTATGCAAGTATATATGTACATACATTTCCACAACCTTTGCTAGCATCCTCCTTGTTCGTGCCAAAATGGTAGCTTTGAAACAAGGTATGGACATCCATCAAAGCATGAAGGATAGAGGATTTTTGTCAAATGTGGCATTTGCAACTGCTCTGGTACACATGTATGCAAAATGTGGAAGCAGACAGGGCACACAGGTATCCCTGAAATATGGTCTCGGGGACTGCAATGATCATAGGAATTGCACAAAATGGACTTGTTGAAAAATCTTTAGAGACTTCCAAGCAAATGCAATTAGCAGGTGGGAAGTCAGATTCCACGACATTTGCTAGCACCCTCCCTACTCTCGATAAAATGGGAACTTTCGAACAGGGTATCTATATTTATCAAAGCAATATGGAAGGTGGATTTTTGTCTGCTTCAAAATGCTCTGGTAGACATGTATGCAAAATGTGGAAGCACAGACAAGACATGTGGACTATTTGATAGAATACCTCAAAGAGATGTCATCTCATGCAATGTAATGATTGCAGGATATGTAAACAATGAATTTGTTGAGAAGGCTTTAGAAACTTTCAAGAGATTGCAGGATATGTAAACAAAGAATTTGTTGAGAAGGCTTTAAAAAAATTCAAGAGAATCAAATTGGTAGGTGTAAAGCCAAATTATTTGTCAGGATATGTGCCAAAATGAAAGCTTTGGAACAAGGCATATACATCCAAACCGATAAATATTTATGAAAGAAGAGAATGCCAGTAATACCCATTTTCTGGAAGTCTCTAGATTTAAAAATCTACAGTGGCTAGAAAGTTTTGAGAAATAATAGCGTTGTCTTGAAGAAAGTTGTAGTCCTCTGTTTGGCCTAATGCGAGTCTCTGCCATATCAAATAAAATAAATAACTAAATAAATAAAAGAGGAAATAAGCAAAAGTAAAGATTGTTTATCATCCGCCCAAGTCAAGAAAGAGTTGAAATCCCCCTCTGCCTCGGTGCCATGGTCGCTGCAGCCTATTCTTGGCCCTTTGTGTGGACCTATGAAACATTGAGATAAACCCATGACTGATCTCTAAGCTTGCATCATGGGTGAAACCCCAGATAGTCATAGAACAAAATCTATTTTCAAACATGATAAAGGGAAGATGGGCAATGATCTGAAACTTACCATAGGACAAAATGAAATTAGCCAAAATGGCAAAATAGTGAAAGGACACGTGGGCTTGAGAAGTACATTTTTTTGACACGTTACATTTGTGTCTCTTACATGTAGCCTCTGCTTCTTTTCCTCCAGTCTCCTGCATACCTACACGCCAATTCCCATAAACTAACAAGTCCATTTTGTACATATTTTCCAACCATACCACTGTCTCCTATGCCAAGCTATGCCCTCCATATTTAGAAGATTTTTAATTTTTTTTCTTGACAACTTTTAAAATTTAAGTAATTTTTTTGGCCTTCAGTATTCACTTTTTAAATCAAAGGGATATGAGAAGGAAAAATATAAATATTTAAATATATTTTCTAATTTCGCAAATTTATTTAGTAAAGTGTTTGATGAATGTACACATACACAAATGGAGTTTAATTAATAGCGTTTGATGAAGATTATTTTTTTAGGACATAACTGTATTGTCAATAATGATGCAATGCCATATTGGGAGTTGCAAAATTTAACTTGACGCATTTGAAATTTGTGCTATTGTTTCAAATAATTTTATATATTTAATTTTAAAAAAATATATCTACATATTACAATAATTTAAGAAGTTTGTTTATGAATCCATATTGTAACTGTCAAATTTTTTTAAGTTATCTTAAGACAACCTATCTATTTGATTCAAATACTACCCCATTAAAATATAACAATTAACATGTAACACACTTAAATACACAATTTAAAACAGCAGCCAACTTTTTTTAAAATAGTCAAAACAATATCGAAGAATTTACTACATTTACAACACCCATAATACCATATTTCATATAGACTACTAAAATATTTTAGTTAAATGGGGTTTTCCAATTCTTGAGAAATGAAATTTATATGTAACTTATGAATACTTACCTATTTTCATCTTGAATCCATATCTCAATATATATATTCATCTTGACTACATATTTTACTTGAAATTATCTATAGCCATCACCCATACTATTCACTCGGTTTTGGTTTTGGAAAAAAATTAATGCATAAAAAGAAAAAAATGCTATCATTTATAATTACATAATCACATTCTACAGTTGATAGTGAGAAAGACTTGAAATTCAAATCAATTGTATTCTAATAAAATAGTTCTATCTAATTCACTAAGTTTTTGATATGTTTAAAGTTAAATTACTGATTAAATCTAATAGAACTTATTAAATGCATTTCAATCAATCACCTAATTTTTACAACCATAATTACATCATCGCCACCAAATCAAACCACATTCATCGAATGACAAACAAAATGTTTCGTTGTTTAAATTAATTAATACTATAGCTAATTGTGGTGGTTTGATAGTTTATTGAGTTATGAAATTCCATGTTATTCAATTGATGTACATTTGTATATACTTTCTCCTTTATATTTGAAGGTGTTTATTATTTGAGAAGGATGAGTTATTATTTTAGATCAATGGTTCAAAGTTCACAAAACTGAAGCCACACAATTACAACTGTTTGATTTGTTGATTTGTACTCCTCGTTGGTTGTGTGTGCAAAGTGTGAAGAACTTCAACAAGAATGGTGTAATATTGTTGGAAATGTATTTGGTATTTTATTTCATATCGAAAAGACACATTAAACATCTTGGTGTCCAACCTACAGACATTATTGACAGTGAAAAGATTGGCTCATTGCATTAGTACATAAAGGAAATGGAATATCTTATCTATCAAATTTTTTATCGTTCAATAAAAGATTGCATAGATTTCACACATACTATGTTCTCCATTATATATTGATTGCTAGCCTATATTAGGCATATGATCCACCAAAATTTTCTGTAATCTTTCCTTTCACATAATAAGGCGGCTTTCAAGAAAAAGGTAACAAAATTATTAGATAATTTATTTACTTAAAAAAGTTGTGAACTAAAATTGCATAGGCAAATAGTAGTCATTATATATTTCATTAAAGTATTTAGTGTTAAAAAGAGATTTTTTCCTTAAGCCAGCAAAAAAGGAACTTTAAGGTTTTGAAAGTAATAAAAACATGGTCTATATAGAACTATGGTATTAAATTATATGATTATATCTGAAGAGAAGGGAATAATTATCTCTAAAATTTTGTCATAATTGAGATAACTACAAAATCAAGGTATCTTTGATCAAGTTTAATATATTATAAGAAAATATGTAATTGATATGTTGGATTTATAAGGAATAAAATTGAAAAAAAGGAAATAAAGGGATTTGACACTATAAAAAGAATTCAAAATAATAAATATATCAATTACAATGTGAATTTCAAAATAAGTTTGTTATATGAATTTGGACTGTGGAATTAATTTAATAACATACAATTGTATTTAATTGATAATTGATTTTGATAGAATAAATACTTGAATATAGTGTTCATATATTTATTTGAAAAAAATCAAATGGATAATGAGAATATGATTAAAGACCTAAGTTTATTGGACCACTATGCAATTAATAATCTAATAAATGGATAAATGAGAGTTTGAAGTTTTTGTTTAAAGACCTAAATGACTAGTAGCACAAAATTTATACATTCAGTGATAGTGTCATTGGTCATTAATAATGCTTTAAATATGTAGACTCTAAATGAGATCAAGTACACCTCATGGATGCCCTACATAATGTGGTACATGGATTTATCTTCACGATACAAAGGTTTTTTATTATTATTTATTATTATTATTTTTGGAAGGATGCACAATTGAGTTGAACCTATCATTTCTCCATTGAGAACTTTCTTTCACAAATAACATCATTTGCTAAATAGCCTAACACTTGACCTCATGTAATACAAAAATGTTTGCAATTAGAAGACCAAAAATTCTCCTAATTAACCTTCCACACCTCTTCGGTGTACCCATTGCACACAAAGGTGCAATTGCTAGTATATAGGTTTTAGAACTATCTATAATACAACACAGTAAAAACACATGCATGGAAAATGTCTTGATGGTAGATGGGATAAGTTTCCAAATTAAACACAGAGTTTGACTAACTAGAAGCTTCTACTTTAAATGTTTGGTATGATCAAAATGCTTTAAATGTTTGGTTTGACCAAAATGCTTTAAATGTTTGGTTTGACCAAAATGCTTTAAATGTTTGGTTTGACAAAAATTCTTTAAATGTTTGGTTTGTTGGTTGAAATTAATATCTTCTGACACCCATGACAGTGAATCCTAATGACTAGCCATTAATTTCATGGAGGGAAATACGTGGGGGAGTATTCCATCTTCAACATCTGGACCATTTGGACCTCATTACCTGAATGAGAATATATATGTAAATAAGATTATATATATATATATATATATATGTATATATATATATATATATATATATATATATATATGTACATGTACATGTACATATATGTATACATATACATATATATGTATATATGTGTACATATATACATATATACATACACACACATATATATACATATACATACAAATACATATATACATGTATATATACATACATACATATATATATATACATGTATATATATATACATACATACATATATCTATACATACATACATACATACATACATACATATATACATACATACATACATACATACATACATACATACATATACACACATACATATGTGTGTGTGTGTGTGTGTGTGTGTGTGTATACATATGTATATTTGTATATATGTATATGTGTATATATGTATATGTGTGCATATGTGTATATATATGTGTGTGTGTGTGTGTGTGTGTGTGTGTGTGTGTGTGTGTGTGTGTGTGTGTATAGACACACACACACGCACACGCACACACACACACACACACACACACACACACATATATTCAGGTTCATTTTTTATAGAGAGATATTTTTTCTTATATAGATCTATTATTATATTTATTCAATTCTCATTTCCTTAAATATCCCTCGCATTTGTTTTCATTCTTCTTTGGTTTCTCCTTATTTTTCTCCCTTCTATTTTATTATCTTTTTTATGTTGTGTTGGTAAACAGATCCATCACTTCAAAATGTTCTACTATGTGCCCAATGGAGGACTGACAAAGAAAATGTTCCCAACAATTGGATAGATCATTCTTTGGATACGATCTTCCTGTACGTTTGAGAGGGGCAACTCCCTCATATGATAGGGGTATTTGTATTTTCAAATAAAGTAAATTTGAAAAGAAAAAGGGGAAACTAACTATAAATGGACTTAGAAGAAATATAGACAACAAACATACGATTGTTATTAAGATTTCATTGATTTCTAACCTCATCACTATCAACTCTAGACCACGCATAAGAAGGTAGTGAAATGAAATATTGAAGTTTACATGACACCTATATACCCCAAAGATACCAAAGAAGTTTATAATATCATTTCACCATTGTCTTCATGAAACTGGGAAAGTAATTTACAAACTTGTTATTTCAATATTACATGATAATTACATAACATTGAGCAAATGAATACTTGACAATCACGGAAACACTTCCAATTTTCTTTGTATTCAAACGATGGAGTTATACAATCCAAAAAATTTAGCTATCCCAAAACTCACAAAGTCCAAAAAAGCCCCTCTACAATCTCTCCTTCCGCTATTTATAATATCCTATGAATAACTACCTCATAACCAACTTTGATCCTGGGTTAGTAACTAACTATTTTCTGTGCAAATTGCAGCGAGTTCATAACTTAAACATTTATGTGCAGAAAAAGTCAACTTTCTAACCTTTGACTCCATGAGATGGAAAATCTCAATTTATATCAACGACTAAAAATTTACATTTGAGACTAACTAATCAAAACACAACAAAAGAGAATATACAAAGATGAAAGCTTGATATTAATTCTCAATATCAGGGAGAAGCATGCTGGCTGATTACTTGATCCTGCTGAATTGAGGATATTCTGAGTCCAATGGTACCCTGTAGTTCTCTTACTATCAACATAGTAAAGGCATCATTAACCCGCTTGAAGTGATGGTAGCTTTCCTCCAACTACAATTGCAGATGATAATTGTAAATCTGAGTTACATCATCATAAATGCCTTCAACATTCAACCCTGGCCATTTCTTCATTCTGGCAATGGCATAAAAGAGATATGATGTCATATAGAAATTATAATTCTCTCTCAATTTGAGTAGCTGGTCGCAAAGATTATTACTAATAATCTCAACCCAGTTAATAAACTGTATGCCTTCATAGAAGATGTTGATGAACAAAAACATCCACCCTTTCAAGTTATTCGAATCCTCATTTCCCATGACCTGGTTCAAGAAAATAACCATGTTTTCTATATCCTCCATTAACAAAGACCTGTGTATTATCTTAGGATGTTGTGCTTTCCCTCTTCTTGGTTTTCCAACCATTTTCTAGCTATATTATTCAGACACTGGACTTCATTATTGACAAAATAACTATCTGCATACTTTTTGTCTACCTCTATGAATTGGTCTCTGAAAGGCAATATGAACACTATGGCAATAGAGATTGGATCAAGTTTAGCCACCACATTGCCTTCTGCTGTCCTAATTTCTTTTGTCTCTAGATTAAATGCTTGCATGCATTCTAAAACTAATTTTAGGCATTGGACTGATGTGGGGTATCCTACCGCATGTGCCAATCCACTATCTAGCAACCTCTGAGCTGTCGAATTTTTGTCCTTCTTTTCTATTGATTTCCAAAAATTTGGAAGATTCACATTTCCCAATTTCATATTACCATTGTTTGGAAGCATACATTTGAGAATGGGTGCGTAATCGGGACTATGAAACTTATACTTCATTATGATAGGAAAACTATTACCCGATCGACCCTATTTTGATGTATGCTTGTAACTAATTGCAATTGCAACATAACACATGTCACATCATAGTGCACCAATAGATGCTAGAAAGCTTTGAAGGCCATTTCAACAACACATCACTTAAAACATGCCCTGCAGTCATTACATGCCATGAGATGATTCCTTTTAAAACATTATGTCAAACTTCACTGTTGCTTACTTACGCCCATAACCTGTTTGAAGGCTCCCATTCGGCATGTATAGAGGATGATACTAGAAGAGTTTTTGGAGTTCATCTTTATGCTTGTAAATTGCACCAAACTTCGAAGGTTTATAAAGCCTTTTCAATAGCTTCATTTTGTGACTATCTTGCTATCATGTCATTTTATTCCTCAAGATGACATCACTTGTGTAATTCCTGCCAAAATACCCTAGAGAAATAAATCAAAATCTACTAACAAAAAGAGATAATATTTTTTCTTTTAAGATAACCATTACAACTACACTATTACTAGTATTTATTAATGCAACGTTACTACAATTATTCATCAATGCATCGTTAACTATATACATGAATACATAAATAAAAAATAACATAACCATAGAATCATATTACGCAAGCGGAACATCTATTTAATCATTAACATAACTACATAATAAAACCATATAATGCATCTCCATTCCCTAGGGTATCTCAATGTCACTACTTGACATTAAACTAACACATTGTATATCCATCTAGAACACCATATACTATCATCCAACTAAACATTTACTTCCCATGCAACTATGATAGTTATTAACACATATCTTAACTCTATTCCCTTTCAGACTCCTCCTAAGGTTCATTTTTAAGTACCAATCGAATATTTCTAATACACATCTTTACTCATTTGAACACTTAACACATCATGAAACTAAATGCATTTATTCTTCTTTTACTAATGGTATTCGATTATTTCCTTAAGCACAACTCATCAAGAATAGTATCCATAGCCATATGCAAGATCATAGCAGCAAGTACTTATCTACATCCAAATAGGATTCCAATCTACTAAACAGGCTCGAGAGTCATATGGTTCTACAAGAATAAATACAATCTAATATTTCAATCCCCTAATTTAAACATAGGATTTCATTCTCAATGTGATAAACATATCTATAACGTGAACCACATACCAATACATCATCTTATAAAAATAACCATAGTATAGTTCTCCTATATCAAGTTCATTTATATAAGAGCACATGGAGCAACCACATAGTCTCTTTGCTACATCCCATCTTAATAATACAAGTTACATAGACACATATTCATATTCCTCATTTACAAGACATCATAATATGCTAACATCTCTAATACATATAAATCAACACCAAAGGACAACTGCATAATAAAGAACCACATTTCCATACGAACCACAACTACTCCCTTAACTTCCATATCTCAAGATATCTAATCATTGGATATTAACATCTTTCAAATCAAGGCATATATGATATAATTAACATAATCACTACTATCCATAAAATATACTCAAGACATAGCATACATATCTTTAAATCATTTACTTTCTTAATTTCTAATCAAGAACAACATCTACAATAGAATATCCATTTACAACAATCTTATTCAATACATTTCATTTAGAAATCATCTTACTACATGTTCTATAATACATGATCTCAATATGCTAATTACATAAATATGCTCCAAGAATCCAAATCCATGATGAGATACTATAGATCCAAATCCATGCATGCTAACATCCAAGAAGAATATCCCAATGGTAGAAGGCATCAAACCACCCGACCATGTGGAACCAAATAGGAACCATCCCCCATGCTAGGAGATGATATGAGGTTCCAACTCACACTCAAGACCTAAGTTGACACCTAACAACCATAGGATACAACATGACACTACAAGACTGCAACATAAGAATATAACATCAAAATACATGACATGGCTAAATCAAAATTATCAACCTCCAGAGGCACAATCAACAACAGGCTGTATGGATAATAGACACATGTGTGGTAGGGTGTCATCACATGCTATCCTCATGCAGCATCTGTCTCCACCTTGGAGTCACTCAAGGGAGATCAAGTATACCGCTCCAACAGTCTTCCCAATTGAGGATCCCAAAAACCATCTCCCTGGGTCCATCCAATTGGGGCATACAACAACATATTCTTTATCTTGATTAGGTGAGTTCCTAATTACTCAGCTCACTAATCAATTATTAATAATGTTATCACTTGCAAATTAAACCATAAACTCTTCATGTGGTTCCATAGGTCTAGACCCCCTTCCTAGAGATCTAGTGCTCATAATCTAGGTCCAACACATGCAAGAGCCCACTCTCCCAAACATGGACCAAGACCATAGGGTAAAAACATAAAAAAGATACATCTTACAACAACACGAAAATCAACATGGGAAGCATCCAAAAATCATTACAAAACTGATACAACTGAATCATAAAGATAGCCATCAACATACAACCAAGAGCCACTTAACAAGGATCAAGCCATAAGCTCATAATGACAAAATGCAATAATCAAGAGAGCCTCAAGAATTTCAAATACACATAAATAGGGGAAATACATGAATCCAATAACATAGAATGATCCTCCACAACGAGGCACAACATAACCTGTAATGACCTACTAGGAAACCCTAAAGGGATTAAGCTAAAACACAAGAATAGAGTGCAAATAATTTTTTTTTAAAAATTAAACACATCATAAAGATACAATTAGCTATCAAAGTTCAGATTACACAGCGAAAGACTTAAATAACACCTAAAGAATTTCCCAATATGATTACTTAATTCCACATTTAACTCAACTCATGCTAATTAATCCAATTAAACTGATTAACTTAATGACAAGATAATACTTAAACAAAGGATAATTTCTTTCAGTAAAATAGAAATATAGATAACATGATAAGGTTCATCCATTGAGGTTAAAAGTATAGGTGACATGATTAAGTTCATCCGATAATATTCAACCATATATTACGTTCAAACTTTCATTAAAACTTAACTCATGCATCTAATTTCATTACATACTTTAATTTCATTATAAACTAAGGAATACTTTCCATGCATACTTAATTGCATTATCAATAACTGAATACATTCCATTATTCTAATCTAGATTCTTTCATGATCCAAATTGCTACATTTAATAAGATGAGTACATACATGCATTTAAGATTAACATAATCTAATTCACATTATACCTTCTAACATAATGTCATCCATACATGCTAAACTAAAAAGGAAACATAAGAACATAAACATCACATAATACTGAAATGATATTGGAGTTCACCCCTAGAGGGCTACATCTCCGGGTTTGCTCAACTACAAGACCCCTTTAATAATTAAAAATAGTTAAGAATACATAAGGTTCATATCATTTACAGTCTTGCCATTAAGGAGAACATAACCAATAATATATACGACCACATTGGTCAAATAAATACATGAATGATCCCTGAATAGGAAAGGATCCAACTAAACACAATAAGAATTAATTACAAAAGATCAACTAGAGCATCTGTGAAACTAAGTCTTCTCAACCCATCATAAGAATCTCATGGTCTAACATGGATGACAACTCCACAACAGTGCTCCTATCAAGACAACACAACAACGCACTAGCGAACATGAGGGACAAGTGTCATCACATAACCTGGTATGGTTACCATGGTAGATCTTCATAGGTTCTGGCCCCATACACTGGGTTACCTTGGAAACCTATTCTGAACCTTCGGCCCATCTAAGCCCCATGTGTACCCACACATCCTTTTGTGAAGACAAGGATGATAGTTTGCCATTTCAGGCCTTCTCACTCCATGCTGAGTCTGTACTAGCACTCATCCCATACGTGAGGCACAATTAACCTACTTAGTGATTCATTAACTAACTCTCTAATATGCTATTAGGTTATCACTTATTTAGACACACTTTTGATGGGTTACCCAACAACCACTTTGGGTGCGACCCCAATCGAAAGCCACTTTCCCATATGACACTAGACTACACTCAAACAAACTCCTAAACCAAGGAATACACAAGGTCAAGCAAACAGAGTCCAAGATGGTAGGAATACCCACTTGCTCAACAAGACTTCATACGAGGTGCACTGACTGATGGTACTCTAACTAGAGACCTGACCAACTATGATCAAACACAAACCAACATTCAACACCCACATAAAGGACATGACTGGATACAAACCATCACATGAAAACAATAAATACTCAAGATCAAGGACATAAGAAGGCACCCAAATCAACAAACAACAATAACCAACAATCACAATCAAGGACTTGCCATTTCATTGGAAAATGCGAATACAAAAATTTAAACATGCATAGGCAATAACCGGAAAAGACAATCTTTTTTCATATTGATTAAACATTAAAAATCGATCCAGTTTTCTAAAGGATCTATGTTTGATTGCAGTTATCTACCTCATCTAGGTATAGGTCGTTCATGGTTTTCTAACTCACTAAGTTCATTTAAATCATAACATAATATAAATACATCATCATGAGTTTTTAAACCAAATTCACATGAGTATAATTAAATAAACATTAACCAACTAATTATGGTATTCAAATAAACCACTCTCATATCTCCAAACAAGCATAAACAAAATAAATTTATCATTTAAAATTAACCATTTAATCGAACTTGCTACCAACTTGAATTGAGCAATTCTAATTAATGATTAATTGCATAAAGGGAACCTATTTACTTTAGTCCCTTAATTACTAATGCATAAACACACATTTAATCAAATCAAATACTAAAGATTAAATACTCAATTTAACCACACACAAAACACGTAACCCAAGAAAGCTAAACAAATAGATGACCTGCATACCCAACCAAAGGGGATATTGACAAACGACTAATGATGCTCACTTGAGCATGACTAGGGTCAAACGAGGGTCTCACGACCACCTAATCCAATTTATAAGGGCCAATGAGGAACACTCAAACTTGCAAATCTAGGTGGAGAGGAACCTCGCACCCATGCAATACTGTACTTGCAATCTCCTGCAACCAAGAGTCATACATGCATACATATATATATATATAATGAAAATTTTAGCCCGAGATTAATAACACTAATTAGGAGAAATAATAAGATTACATACAAATTGATGCGAAAACCACATTAACTGGTACGCATAATAATCAAAACATCTGACTATAACATTATAACATGATAAACTAACCAAGGTCAAACCAAAATTAAAATCTGATTAGGGCAAGGGTACTACATTCTCCCCCCTAGGTTCTGACTTACTCTTGTAAGTCGTAAGGTTAGACAGAGAACATGTCGCACTCATTAGCCTTGAAACTCATTCAACAAATATCAAATTGCGCATAGGAATCTTTTCACAAATAAATGAAACATTATTGCTAAATCCTCTACGAATGCCATTATCCATTGGCAAGATACATCTAAATCCATACATTTCTTAAAATATTCTAGGAACTATCTATAATCATAGTAGAGAAATAAGAATTTTATTCCTTTCATCACACCAAATTAAAGCATAAAAAGAGGCTACCAACAATTACCATACTCATCTACCAATATGACAAGAAAACATGCCATCATGATCAATTCCCTTTACCAATCCATCTTTTTCATAAAACTTTATCGCATAGAACTAGCTTCAAATATCAAATTCTACAACCAAGTTAACTTTCATGAAATAAGAGCAACATATAGAACACAATTGCTTACACTTTTCAAGCATATAAGAACCTTTACAATGACTATATCCCATAACATAGTGACAAGATAACACAATTTTATTCCATGATTACACATAATAACCATCCACATAACTGGAATGCACAACTCAAAAGGCCACATGTGAGCATGTCTAATGCTTGGTCAAAGATAACATGCATGATCAAAATCTCTATGCCTGATCTCAGAACAATAACATGATCATAAATATCCAACATCTCACTCAAGGGATCAATGGTGCTAGGGCACATAATAGTAGCGCTACCTTCCATATAAGACCTTCGTGAACATCCCTTGTTGAGTAAGGTGGTTAGCCTCCAAGAGATAGTCACCACACATAGGTAGGTAGTGGATCCTAGCTGCATCACAACCTCACATACCCCCATCCTCAAGGTTCCCTACATCTACTTCCTCATACACACTCAACCAAGACTGTCTCATACGTCCTTAGAGAGGAATTTCACATTTCAAGACAAGACTAGCATACGAAAACAATAAGGATAAACCAGTTTAGCCACCAAAGTACAGATGAATAAAGATAATAAATCATCAATTCCAATAGTAAGGCAATAAAATAATATGGAATTTGCAACACCAAATCAAGTAAGCAAAAGATAGCAAGATCATGGCTAAACCTTCAAAGTCAAAGTAGAACAAATTGCTGGTCCACAAAGAAATAAATAAGAATATCACAACTGCACATAACATCACTATGTGACTAACATCTAGCCACCAACGAGGAAGGAGGGAACAATCGTATAATTATCGCAGTAGCTCATCATGTAGTGTGACCTAGTCACACATCCACACGACATGGCAATGTGCACCTCGACATCACCCTGCATCATGTCATCACGTGGCATGGCAATACTCCAAGCGGAGAAGACACACAATGGACGTATCCCGCATGGTAGTGTACCTAGCAAAAAAAGGCACGTGCAGGTTGCATCCCGCATAGCGATGTATCTCTCAGGATACTCATCGTAAGTCAGAGGTATACATGGCTAAGGTCCACCCACATGTCTACCAACACCTACTAAGTAGCAGCTTATGTAGACAAAACCTACCTATCATGAAGACAAGGCAAAAAGATCCTCCAAGATACACCATCACCATGCTTAAGAACTACCATTAATATGCTCAAATAAAAGAGAGGAATAGGTTGGTACACATAAACCTTATAAATTGGTTCATCAAAAAGGGAAAGTATTGAGTACACCTTTAATATAGTTTCATTATATAACTATATTTTTCTTTGAAATAGAGAAGCTAAAGTCACTTCGCACCAACATTACTTGTACGTCGATCCATACTATTCAAGGAATGGTGAATTCCAATACTACCCCTTAACATAATGAATTACCAACAAATCAGGGTTTGGTACTCAGTAGGGTAACAAATAATCAACATCACATAAATAGTACAGTTTCCCATACTCATAAGTAAACATATCCTCCATGATTGATTACTTCACCATCCCATGGGCACATATAGCAAGCATGAGTTTCTTACAATACACAAAGAAAGCACCAGTACTGGTTTAGTCACATTTATGGGGAGTACTTTTCAGTACACTATCATCTACTCAAGGAAGGTTTTAATTATGCTTCCCACATGAATAACTAAATAAAGTTTGTTCTAGATACAAGTATTGAACTTCTTAACAATTCAAAATTACATAAGGAAATAACATCATTCATATATCTTTGTCTAATTCCACTAAGCATTCAGAACCACATTACTAACTATGCAATTTTCTTTCCAAAGCGTAAGACTTTCATCTTTCAATATGAAGCCAAATGCAAAAATACAATTCCACATGCTTTATAACATTATATTTAAAGAAATGCATCCCTTAGTAACATTTCTAAAATCTTATAATCTAGGCAAAGAGAAGGGAAAGAGAGTTTGATAACCAAACTATTTTATACATAGACACAAGATCAACAAGATTGCACTACATGCTAAAATTTCTCACTATAAGTCTATCATTTTAATTGCATGGTTTTCATTTCACTACCATTTTTAGAAGAATGCCGATTGGCCTAACATGACATCTCCAATTACTATGGTTACAACACAATGTTCTATTTTTCCAAACAAAAAAGATCAAAATAGGCAATCTTTTCGATAATACAAGACCTCTTGCGAACACTCACTACTTTTAATTCAATACAAAACATATCATAATTTGCAACCTTTCTTTGAAAATCTATGGTACGATAAGAAGGTAAATAAGGAACAATCAACTAAACAATATATATTAATGCATACACATCAAACAAGCTTTCCATTTGCACTTTCTAATCATAATAAGGCAATTATATATATCCAAAAGCAAGTTCAATGTAGCATTGTTAAAATAGGTCCTCAATGAAATCGGTATAATGAAACACATAAAACAATCTTTCATGGAACACATTAATACACTCTTAGCCACTATAACATGTTCCCCTTTTTATACATCTTTTACACACAAGGTAGTTTCACATAACAACTATCCGCACATTAATGCACATTACTTAAGATAGAATTTTATTATGTTACTCCTACAATACACAAGGAAAATTCTTTAATGTAAACATACAATTTTCTCCCACTAACCAATATGAACTTTCAAACCCATAACCCTTTTATTATTTAAAAACATAGAAGCACCATTAGGCTCACACAAGGGTTCTAGAAGTCACAACCTTTCTCTCACAATAAGAATACTCACATAAGAGATAAATTCATGTATAACAAACATTTTAATTTCTAGAGAGAGAGAGGAGGAAGGGTGATAATCATTCAATTGCTACAAAATAAGCATTCAATATTTACCATACAAGTACTTCAAATTAACAACACCAAGCTAGATCATAATCTTAAAACAAGCACATTTCGTACTTTTAGATTCAAGACAAGCACTGACCAACCCAAATGGATTAGTCTAAAGAGTACAACAATCAATAAAGAAGGCACATACGATTCTCTTTCAGAATAAGAGTAATCATAGACCGAGAAAACAATAAGCAAACAAAACACATATAATCACTCAAAAGCACCAACATCAAGAAGATGAAAATAAGGTGTGAACACACATGTTACACAAAATTAAGGTTTGCTAAAAAACATATGCAAAAGAAAAGAACACAAGTATTTAAGATCTTCAAGATCCCATGCCTCAATCACACGCATACAAAAGAGGAAAAGAATACAACATAATGTCGATATACCTCATACCAACTAAGGGCACAAGAGACACCAAAGATCCCAGTGTTTGCAACATGGGCTCTGATATAACCTCTCGTTGGAGCTACAATTAACCATCCTCAACAACAAGGAATCACTCAACTTGTTGAAGCAACATATCAAAACCTCAATGAAGAAGCACAAAACCACTTGCCGGAGCCCAAATGGATTCACACATATCACAAATGAGTGGAACAATGCCCCAAAACCATCAAACATAACAAAACAAGCCTGCGGAATAAAGACCAAGCAAAGAAATCAACTGAGGGACTCAAAAACCAACCCAGAAATCCGTTGACAGTACTTTAGCACTATTGAAGCCCATAGTAGCATTATTGAAACAAGGGACCAACTCAAAGAAAATGAAATACAAAGATATTCAAATTTTCCCAGATTCGGGCACGGGCCTTACAATGACATAAATACAGGCAAGAAGTTACTAAAAGCCAATAAGAAACCAAAATAAAGCTTTGATAAGGCCAACAATACAATGCATCGAAGAATTCCAACTTATACTAATAATAACTTGCACATAAATGATTGCAGACATAGCCACTCTAGATCTAATCAAACCAAATGGACACAAGACAAGCTATGCAACAACAAATAAACCTCACAAAACCAACCGTTACCACAATGCATTCACAAGCAACTTATAATCAACATATCATCATACACAAATGCTCTTTTCCGGCAATACAACACACAAATTCATAAAATCATATATAAATATTTTCCCCAAAATATTATTCCTTATTACTGATAATAGAATAATCATTCATTCCCAAAAATCCTTAAATAGTCTTTTAGCAGTCACGAAGAAAACATCTCTTTTCAAAAATCCAAATGCAAGAATGGAAAAAGATCTCCAACCTAGAAGTAGAGTGATGGTAATGCATTTATAGAAGAGCAAAAATCCAAACCAACAAGCTTTCCAAGATTCAACCCAAGCAAGCAATTCTCCCTCCAAGCAATTCTAAAATCCAAAATTTGCAGAAAGATATCCAAAAGCACACCCACAAAAATGCTCACAAAGCCAGTAAATTGAATCTCATTCAAAATTACAAAAGAATATCTGCCAATCAAAATATTCCAATAAAATATATTCTATACCAACCCACCTACCAAAAATCGAGGTAAGAAAATAAATTAATATTATGTACCCTCAAATCTTGACCAATAAAATAATAGGGTAGGTATTGTAATAGGGAATTTTAGCATAAGATTCATAACCTATATTAGCTAACCACAAAGACTAATAAGCTATTAAAGAAATCCCAATACATTCAATAGAGCTATGAAGACAAAGCACTTAAAACAAATATGCAAACCATAACGAAGTACTTCCTCCATGATTCTCCATTGTTTCTCTTTTTCCTCCAAATATGTGGGCTTCACCTTCAAAATGCAAGTTTGAGAAAGAGAGCAAGATTGTAAATGAGTTCGACATCGTGAGGATATTCGAGAAGTGGTTAAAAATCAATGAGAAAAGGGCTAAATTTATAAAAAAAATTGAGATTGATTGGAGAATCAAGATGGATTAAAAAAGATGGCATAAAGCGGATTTTGACTGGACATATCTCCTTTTTGAATTTTAAATTGATATTAAAGAGATATTTTACAAGAAGATAAATCAAGAAAATCAGAGCTAACTGGTTATTTCCATTTTCAATTTTTAGGAAGATATGATAATGATTTTTGAAAATCATATAAAGCAGATGATGACATACTTTCCATTTTTTAAAATTGGGAGAATATGAGAAAATTAATTTATTTAAAATGGATAATGATTTATTTTAATTTTTAAATCATTTTCTTGATTTATTGCCATTTTTGAATTTGGGTGAGGATAATTAGAAATTAAATTAATTAAATAAAAGCAAATAAAGATTTGTTTCCATTCTTGATTTTTAGAAGAAGATAATTAAGATTTTATTAAATAAATAGAAATTTTTAATTATAATGAAAGAATTAGCTAATTAAATAATTTAAAGAAATTATTCAATTATGAGGAAAATGAAATTGAATTTAATTAAATAATAAAGATTATTTAATTAAAGTTGGATTGAAATTAATCAAATAATACAGATTATTCAATTAATGTTAGGGAATTAATGATTAATGATGAAATGATTTAATTGATTAGGAAAATAGAAAATTTAAATTAGAAGAATGACATAATGTCAACATATGATGAAAATCAAATGTGACATAGAAGACATGTTAAAAATTAGGTTAACGATGTAGGAGTGATGACTAATTTTGAATGTCTACAGGTATAAACATAATATTTAATTACTCAATTATTAACAAGAGAATGTAATAATAATAATATAATAAACAATAATAATAAATTAAAGTTGAATAAAATAAATCAAAGGCAATATAAATAAATGCTCCAATTAAATATAAAACCATAATTAACATAAATAAATACAAGGGGTAGGTACATGAATAATAGCAAATAAATAAAACAACATTGCAAATAAATAATCAAAAACAATAAATAATCCAACAATAAATAAATAATCATTAAAGAAGATAAATGTACAGACAAAGATAAATACCCATCCAGTAATTAAACAATAAATAAATAAATAATCCAATAAATTAAAACCAACATAAATAAATAATAAATAACCAATAAATAGATAAACAATAAACAAATATATATATGCTCTAGCCAATATAAGTTAAACTCAATACTATAAATATCTCCCACATACATATAAAATAATCAAATAAATAATAAATAAATAAATGGATGTACTAATAAGCATAAATAATCAGCTAATATAATTCCATCAATTAATTATTAATTAATTATAAACTCCCAGAAAATAAATATGTATAAATATATTGTATTCGTAGTAACCATTATTTAATTATTTATGCCAATGGCTATATGTAGTAATTGATTAATTAATTTCCACAATTCCAAATAACCAATAAAATATAAATCCATAAAATAAACATTAATGAATAATAATTTTCCAATAATAATAATCACGCATTAATATTAAATATTAATGTCATCCATTGATTTAATTTAATATTTCTATAAATTATATAAACTGATTAATTATTAAATAATAAATAATCACAAACTCACAAGACATCTTGACATAAGGTTGAACAACATACCACATGACGTAGACCAACAACTCAAGCCAAGACACTAATTGACAAGGGTATCAACTTAAGCCTAGAGTATGAGAGGGAAACACATGCCATCTCCAACAACTTGCCATTGGGATAAAGACACGCTAAGACCTATGAGACCAGGTGGAGTTGATGTCTTGTATCTGCCACTAAACACAATACAACATATATACAATACATATACATTATAAATGATCAAGCAATTGATAGAGAATCACAACGTCATATTGTTCTCGCTATGAGTGGCATGTCATCATCTCTAATTACAAAGACACTAGAAGACAATTACAAACATTGTAGCATCAACATGGTCATCATAATCATAGAGTAGGGTTAGCGTAATCATAATGTCATCAAAATCCCATAAACAATATGATCCATCATGAATAATGATCAAATATAGATCAATTATCATATCTAATACAATCATGAAATAGGATTAGTACATAACATGATACCATCAAATCATCATAAAGTAGACTAAGATGGATTAATATATTCCTTTGATGTACAAAAAGACAAGATGAATCAGGGAGGGGCACTACAACTTGTGAGACATTCAGTCAAACAATTCATGGACTCGCTCGAGTATTTGCATATACCACATCTAATAAAATATTTCATTCAATTTTTTAGATGAGTGCCCATACGCTATTTAGGGCTTCCATATTTATATAAACGTCAAACACAATTTGGCTTTACACCTCCCACTTATATTTATTTGAAATCTTCAAATCTATTGGATCTACAAACTCAGGGCTGAAATGCATTCTTGAGATATGACTCTGACTCTCCTAAGGTTGAGGGGAAGACAGATAGCCCCCACTAGCACTAAGGGTGCACTCAACCTTAATCTAGAACTTTGTTGTCTCCTCCCACCCTGCATAGAGCACTCGACCTTAAGTATGCTAGTTATTTACTATATGATGTGAGTCTACTCGTGAGATTCTTCATTCACTCACTTATAAAGAGTATTTGCCCTGACTACCAATTGCATATCAATCACGATAGATCATATTCCCTTCGTGATGGATTCCATCGATCATAGTACCTATGTAATACAACAACCCGACTCAATGACCTATCTAGACTATGGGGGTGACGACATCAACATCAACATCACTTCTCTATTTCCATGGTCATCATTGCATATCTTGCAATCATTGCATTACATGAGATGATATCTCTTTGAAGCATTATGTCAAACATTTCAAGTGCGTTGTCTATGCTACCACATTTTGCATACGTATTACTAGTATAATTGCAGCCATGTCTGACAAAAATCCATTCCAAATATGCTTCGATGAATTTCAATACCTTGCTTTATGCATGAAGGATGCTGGTAGGATTACGAGTTTTGGCTTCGCACTTGTCAATGGTATTTGTTTAAGAGTTTCTAAATCTTGTTCAGCATATTTATTTTGTATACCCAATGATAGTGGCATTACTTGAGACCATATCTCCTTTAGACATTTGGTCAAACAATTGACACGGGAAGTCTATGCACTTTATTCCCTTTTCAAAACTGATATAGAGCATACATGTCTACTAACACAATCTGGCTTAAAAACAACAACTAAATTCTGCACCCTTCAATCTCCCATATTGCGCCTAACCTGAAATAATTACCTTCCAAGAGGCAACATTTCACTCAGAAATTTTGTTGAGTCTATTGTCATGCATTCCACATTTTGCATGAGTATCTACCAAGGCTATGATTTTCAAACTTGACAAAATTCGAAATGGTTCATTGTCACATGTTGTTTCAAAACTTTTATTGCTTACAAGGTTGGTGGCTTTGTTCAAAAACCCCAAATTCAACTTCACTACATCAAAGTTTCATTGTCTTGTCAAAAAGGTTAGGAATGCTCCAAAATGAAGCATTTCTAACCTTTTCATGTAACTCATAAAGTGGGCCCATACAAGGTTAGAAAGGAAGGTTAGAGATGCTCTATTTTGGAGCAATCCTAACCTCTTCTTTTTGAGGTTATAAATTTTGGGTTAGGAATGCTCGAAAATAGAGCATTCTTAACCTTAATCTCTCAAAGGTTATGATTTTGACTTTTGGAGCCGTTGACCACGAAGTGGGAGAAAGGGAGATGAAAGGTATTTTTAAATAAATTTTCCCCCAAAATGATCACAATAGGAAATATATAGAAACCAATTTAAAATATTAAACTATTTTTGAAAAATAATTTAAATATTTTCCATTAAAATTTAATACCCAAATTTAGGAAAAATGGCCATAACTTTTAAATGGTAAGGAGTTAGGCTCTGAAATTTGAAACATGTTTTCAAGGTAGGAAAATGAGCATACACAATCATTTTATCCTTGTGACAAAACCTAGGATGATTGATTTTAATTATTTTTAGAGCGAGGGACATCAAAATTTGAAAATTTAAAATATCGCAAACTGGGAACTAGGTTCAGACAAAAAATGGTCATATGGCACAAAATGATGCTTAGGACATGTTTACAAAGTGATTTACCTCAATTCCTTGTAATTTTCAAAACTCATCCATTTTTCACATTTTCATCGGCATATTTACAATTGACCACAATGTGGATTAAAACTAACAACCTTAGATCACATGCTCACTCATTTTGCAGAAACACATATTTGAGCCTTCATACAACATTAGGACCAATTCAAAGTTCAAATTTTGGGTATTTCAAATGCGGGGCAACACGTTGTTAGTTTTAATCTTTGTTATTATTTTGTTCCTTCATATTATTTGTTTTTTTACTTTATTTCCCTATGTTGTTTATCTCTTGGCCTTTTGTCCTGGAGCTATTAGGTCTATTTGGTTATTGCTTTTATTTATTGTTTTTTTTCCCTTGATCCTTGTGCCCTCTTCTTCCCCATGTCTCTTTTTACTCTCTCACAAATCTACAACTCATTATCTTTCATATTCTGGGAATTATTTTCATCCTAATGATGAGTCACAGAGTGTGATTCGAAACGTTGATGATAAAAATTGCATACACAATCGAAACTAGAAATAAAAAAGAGAATTACAACATGGATTGTGGAAATCTCATAGCATTAATTTATGTACCTTTATCATCTCAACCTCTCTCCAAACTAGTTTATAGGTAATTTACCCTTCAATCTTCTTGGATTTGAACACAATTCTCAAGCCTTGATTATTGATTTGCATAATAATAAGTTACAAGGAAATATCCCCTTTCCCCTACAAAATATCTAATTTTTGGATCTTTCAGAGAATCCATTAGATGGATCTATTCCAACAAGAATTGGTAAACATGGAGAAGATCTTATATTTCTATCATTGGCCAAAAACAATCTTAGTTGTGTCATTTTGTATTCTATTTAATGAATCATGTTATTTAGAATTTTTAGATTTGTCAAATAATATGTTTAGTGGTAAGTTTCCATCTAGTTCAAACCGATGCTCTTACTTGTCCATATTAAATCTAGAAAAGAATGAATTCAAGAGGACAATTCCAAATATATATTTGGGAATATGTCTTTTCTAAAAACATTGAAACTAGGTGTCAATAGGCTAAAAGGGAACATCCCACCATCCCTTGCAAATATCAGTTCTTTGGAAATCTTTGATTGAAGGAATAACAATATTCATGGGAGCATTTCTAATTAGATTGAAAGCTCAAAAAGTCTTTGCATCCTAGTACAAAATCCTAACAAATTTGTTGGAAAGATGCTCTTTTTAGGAGCTATTCCAAGTGGCTTTATGAACCTAAGTGCAATGGCAAATGAGATAGATAACACAACTTCTCTTGCAGTAGATAATGCTTTTTCTAGTGTAACTTATATCGATCACATCATCATCATCATAAACAAAACACAAGATATGGATGTTGTAAGAAATTTGAGGTTATTAAAATGTCTTGATTTACCAGACAGTAATTTATTAGGTAAATACCTTGGGATATTGAATCTCTTAAAGGGTTGATAATTCTTAATGTTTCAAGAAATTGTTTCTATGGTGAGATTCCAAAATACTTGGGAAGCATGGTATAGCTACAATCACTTGATCTTTCCAAAAATGAATTATCAGGATTGTTTCTTATTGAACTACAAAATCTCACATATTTGAGCTACTTTGATGTGTCTTATAATAAACTAACAAGAATAGTACCAAAAGGAGGACAAATAACGACATTTGTGAAAGGAACTTGCAGCCAACTTTTTGACAATTTCCACCTAACCCAATTTAGATCTTAATAAAATCAACACATAGAATCCACATGTAAAGAATAGACAACATACCCATAAAAATGTGACACAAGATATACCCTGGGAAAACCCTCATGAGGGAAAAACCTAGCTTCCAAAAGTATTATCCACCATGTATTATCAGTAATGCGTCTATTACAATACAACTATGGAAAGCTTCTGAAACCCAACCATAACAAGCCATCAACAAGCACTCCATGTGACTAAGCATGAATCCACACATCCCATGCCATGTTTCCTTCACAAATGCTAACCTGGCTAACTGACCAGCCCAAACAACTACCCTTGTGGTTGTTCTTATAAAAACAAGCTCCCATAGAACCACCAAGTGGTATTACATCAAAACCATGTGCCCAAAACCATCTAACAATAAAATATAATATTTTTCCTACCTACCCTTGACCCACATTTAATATTGGGTACTTAATCACAATTACATTCCCCAATATTAAATAAATACAATATAACAATACCAATGTGTCAATACAACTCATCAAGTGGTTACAAGAATATTCCAAAGAAATCTCTACATGTTGCACGTCCATCTAGGTGCTCCTAGGTGCAACAATACAATATGATATTACAATATAATTCTATGCCCACTTCACAAAATAATAAAATAATACAAAAATAAAACAGTATTATGCAAGGTGTACAACACCATTTTCCCAACAATTTGATTCCTCATTATTCTCGAGCAATTTAAATATATGTGGCCTCAATGTGTCATGTTTTGGAAGCCATTTTGAATCTCCCAATGAAAATGAAAATGAATTTTTTTTTTTTTTTGGAGGGCACATTGTGCGATGTTGGAATAGGAATGGGGTATGCATTGGGAATTACAATTTTGATTTTAGTGTCGTGTGCAAGCAAATCCTAGAGTGCAAAATAAGTTAGAGTTATGGATAGCATTATTGACTCTCTTTTTCAAACATGGAGAAAGAAATTATATCATACAATATAGGATATTTTCTGATCTTCATCTCTTGTACGACTATATAATCAACCTACCATAGTTGTAAGTATAATCACAAAAATATTGTTGATGATTTTGTAGAATAGCTTAAAACTAATTTGTACGAATCTGATAAGAGTAATCTTTATTTGTCTTCTACCTAGGTTTCAATTGTAAGCAAGTTTGTATGCTGAGATCGGGCAATAATACCCAAGGGGTGCACATTTTGGGTCTCAGTAAATGCAGTAGAGCTTTGCTGAAAGTAAAATAAGTACCAAAAAAATCATTTACATAAATTCTACCATTACTAGTTCTGTCATGTTGGTGATTTCAAAGTTAGAAAGGTGCAAGTTCTCAATTTCTTAAAAAAATTATTTTCTGGGAAAACTTTATTCAATTTACATGTTATTTAAATTTTGATATTTTGTTGTGTTTTCTGCATTGCCATATTGATTCTAGATAGAAAATGCTAGAAATTGACATAATAATTTTCAAACTGTCAGCATACAAGGTCAAATAAAAATTTAACATAACCTTATTGTGAAATGTCAAACATCTAATAAACATTATTACTAGTTCTGATCTATCTTTCTCACCTATAATCACAATCTTTCCTTGAAGTTTCAATATATTTTCTATTATTAAAGTCAACTACTGTCTAAAACATTATAATATCACTCTTTGCAGGACAATGGGTTGAGTGGAATGGATAAATTATTCAATTGAAGTTTTACACTAGTTAGTGGATGTTGGATAAATTTCTCATATGCTTTGGAGACTCTAGTCTTGAATGTCTATCATCTATTTAATTCCAGAGCACTATAGTTTAACCAAATGTTTGTTTCATAAAATGGATATATGCTTTCTTGCCTTGTGCTAGATTACTCTTGACTGTTGAACGTTCATATGCTTTTTGTGTACATGATTTTTATTCAAATTTCTCATTTATGTAAGCAAAATGTTATTGGAGTTTGGGACAATCATGTATTTGTATAGAGAACCCTGATCCCGTAACTGCTCTTCAATATATAGCTATTAATGTTGTTTGTTCTATGACTGTTAGGCCACTTAAAAAGGAATTTTGATGTATGTGTACCCAAAGGTATGGTTTTTACATTCATCTCAATGTCTATTTGCTTGGATATAGTCAAAAATTTTATGCTTTTATTCTATAAAAATTATGATGTGCTGATTAAGAGTTTTTAAAACCAGCAGACCTTGCATTTTAGTGGCCAAGAAACACCTTCATTGTATTTGGCCCTCTAGTTTTTGTAATTTACCCAAGTGGACTTTAGAACATTTGGATCAGAACATCTTTGAGCGTGTCTAGAGCCAGGGGAGAAAATAAGCTACATTATGCTGAAGACCAATCTTATATTTCACATTGAGTGGCTTCCTGCTAAACCATGGGTGCAAAAACAGTAAACCAAAAAGAACTAAATATTTCAATCTTATTCAATGTTTTTGGATTTTTATGTAGAATTTGATAATTCTAAGTAGAACAATTTCAGATTTTGTTTACTTTAGGTTCTCTTTTCATTTTTCATCTTTGATTGCATTAAATTCATGTATTACATCATTTTAACTTTGAATTTTATGATATTTCCATCCTCATTGTATCAATTGTACATGGAAGATATCCCATATTTTCATCTCCAAGAGATGATAGGGACAAGTCCTTTGCTCCTTGAAATGACTGTGGTAGAGGCTCAAGTTGTTATGTTCATGTTGTGATTGTTTCAGCATTTACTGGGAATGCAATTGGAATTGGTCCATGCAGTGAACGATTATGTTGCAACAACATCCTTCTAAATTTTTTATTTTACAAGGGATCCATTTTATCATTCTCATTTGTTAAATGAAATCAGATTGAATTTATGTTTTATGAAGTTTTCTCGTATAAAAGAAAACTAATTATATTTTCTCGTATAAAAAAATAAATAGATGTTGCATTCCACAGTCTGAATCATTATGATGTTTGGGAAGCTCACATAAAATTGAAATGTCTTGCGAAAAGTTTAGCTATGCCATCACCAAGAAAATTTCTCTTCCTTGTTGTGTAATCTTCTTGTTCACATTGCTTCTATCTCTATGCTAAGCACTCACTTTGGATGTTGGTTCTTCCATTTCCCCTCTGTCTGAGACTTCCTCTTCATATTCCCCATCTTTTACTACCAGTTGAAATTTTTGTATCTTACATTGGCCAGAGGGAGGCCATTCGTTGTTCTTCACTTTTATTTTTGTTTTTATCATATAGTTAAAAAGTAACCTCTTATTCTCATTTTGCATGCCTCTTATCCCTTTGGGCCCTTAGATCTTCCCTCATAGTTTCAATCTCTTCACAATGTTCATGCTTTCGATGAATTTTAATTTTTGATAATATCTTGAACAATGATTCATCAAAATAGGTTGTATTTTTATTTTTTTATTGAATCAAAGAAAAATTATAAATAATAGTAGCTAGAATGAGTTGTTGTAGTTGGAAAAGAGTAACATGATGCAGCACAAAATAAACATTTCAAACTAGAATTAGTTACAAAGAACAAACAATTAACATTACAAGACAATGACATGACAGAAGGCTTTACAAAAGAACCCAAAATGACTGATTTGAGGTTGATTACAAGGTAGGAACATGATAAAATACTTTGCAAAAGTCCAGTTGGTAGTTGTTCTGAAGCTAATTCCCTTGCTCTCGGAGTTGCTAAAGTTGAACCATAGCTGAAGCATTTCTCTTGGTCAATTCTGGAAGTTGTGACTGCAAAAAAATAACTTGAATTTAACTATGTCAGAGTAAAGCATTAAGATACTAGTTTCTTTAAAGCAATTCTTTGAGAACACAGTAATACATATAGATTTCCAAATATGTCTTAGAACAACTTGTCTAATAGAGTCAACTATCATATCATTATGCAACCTAAGGCCAAGAAGAGCTTCTTTCCAATTCCACTTTTGCCGAAAAATAATAGAAAAGTTTTTGAAGATAGAATTCCATTGTTTCTTAGCAAATGAGCAGTCCCAAAATGTATGTTTCATATTTTCTATGCTCTTGTAGAATGGGCAGTTAACTTGCTAAACTAAAATACACCTTAATCAATCTCGAATGGGCAACTTATTATGTAAAACTTTCCACGCCAACATTTGAGTCTCTACATCAGTTTTGGTTTTCTATATTTATGAACTCATATTGTTCCATCTTTTGGTATTAAATCTACATTTCCAATTGATACATGGAAGGATGTTCTAATGAGGTAAGGACTGGAGATAAACTTTCTTAATTGGGAGAAATATATAATGAGATGAAGAAAAACAATTCCAATCTTTAAAAAAGTTGCATTATCTTGGAGTGTAGATTTTCATGGAAAACTCAATTAGAACTAATGATTGGACAAATATGAAGAAAGCCTTATACTTGTTTTTGAGCCCAAACTGATTTTTAATTTTTAACCATGCAGCCCAATCAAAAGTGTTAAAGTCCCACATATCCTTAAAGCATCGAACCCCTTATACAAATAAAAAGATTGATAAGAAAAACAAATAGCAAGAGGTTGATTATAGAACTGCACTAGTTTGTTCCATCATATTGATGATGATGCAAAGTTGAAGCCATACTACAAGGAAGAATTATTCCACTAGAGAAATTGACAAACATGTTGCCAAGCCTTTCATATGGATTGCAAGGGTAAGGAAGGCTTGATTTTAACAAAAAGGAGCCATAATAATTTTGTCTAGCCAATTGACAGTCTACCATTTGTTATTAGCAACAACAAGAAAAACTTGATTAAAAACCCATATTTTCTATGGTTCATCTCCTTTGGAAGCTCTCATGATCCATTTCCCGACAAGACATAACCCTTGAGTTTTAGGATCAATGATTCTCAACCCACCCTTATGCTTTGGTTGAATGCAATGAGACCAAGAGGAGGCAATAAATCTAGCACGACCATCCCATTTAGATGAAAGATTTTTTTTTAATTAATCTATTCAAATCCTCATATTTTCTATTAGATGTCATCTAGCAAGATGAATACTACACATGGGAAGCAATAAAAAATTTGTTTGCAACTTAAATTTTCCTTGTCAAAGACAAGAAGTTATTGTTCCAATTAAATAACTTATCTTTGAGTTTGTTGAGGAACTAGTTCCACATGTCTAAAAAAGAAACCCCTATGCCAAAAGGGATGTTCAAATATCTAGTAATCTCCCCATGTCTAATATGCCTCCACTCCTTAGGAATCCACTCTAGAGTAAGCCCATATTAAGTCATCAAAAATTCAGTCTTTTTATGAGCCCACTGAGAACTAGAGGCATCACAATATAATTCCAAGATGTTCAAGGTATTAAATAGCTCTTCTTCATAATTTTGGAAGAAAAGTATGCTACCATCAACAAAATGGGAGTTAATAACATCCTTATTTTGAGGAATATTAATCCCTTTGATGAGCTTCATGTTAAACCCATAGGAGGTGGTTAAACCATGTCACAAACCCGAACAATGCATTGCACAACACAAGGAGACCAAGGGCGCACACCTTGCAACAATCCCCCCCCTAGCACTAGCAAGGGGTTTGAACCTGTGACCAAGCTTTGATACCAATTGTTGGAATCAATGAACACTAAGAGGGGGGTGAATCAGTGTTATGCAATTAACAAATTTCTTAACCTGATTCTTAAACCATTGGATACAAATGACTAGAAGGAAAGTGTAGAAATTGAAAGAAAATAACCACACAACCATAAGACAGGAATTTTTACGTGGAAACCCAGAAAGGGAAAAACCACGATGGGATTGAACCCCACAATATTATAATACTATGATCAGGACTATAATAATATTACAAGAGGGGAATGCACATGCATTCAGCCACACTGCCTATAGCTCACTGCTCATCACAAAGAGGGCTACAACCCATAGGAAGGCTCACTACCTTATAAGTGATTACATATAAGAAGAAGAATGTCTGAACTGAATAGTAAGATCTACATATGCCAAAAAGAAGTTTCAGTTAGGCACAATTACTCTTCTACCACTGTTTAGTCTCTCTGCTCTATTCTACTACTCTGTCATATAGCGGAGCACAAAATTATTCAATCACATACATAGAGCTTCACACAATCGTTCATAAAACCTTCTTACACTCATACCATATCAAAAAATTCTCAAATGAATCAGTCTTATATATTTGCATCAATAAAATAAATCAATTCCCATGTCGGCTTCCAAAAACCGCATAACACACAACAGGAAACATGTAACCATAAGTTGGATCAATCTGATTACCAATCTATATGTGAACCCAAACAAATTAATATCAAGCTTCACATATGTTGACTCAATAACCTCAAACTCTAAACCAATCACCGAAATCATCCCAAAGATTTTGCATAACATGTTACACCAAAATAGCTCTGTTCTTCTTGAATTACCGGTTACTGGATCTTCAACCTTGCGTGAGAATCAATACTAGAGGCTAGAATTATAAATAAAGATGCCTCGAACATCCAACAATATAAATCTTTCACCGCAACCAAAACTATGCAACCAAAATGGACATCTGAACAATGAATCCATACTCTGTTGCTTACTGTATTACGCATTCCAGACTTAAGCATAAATGAGTATCAAGCTTCTCAAACTTCTAGTAGAACAAATCTCCATATACTGGATATGATATCTGATATTAGTTGCCATCAATGACAACCCCGAAAAAATTCTCATGCAAAATCTCTATTGGTACAGTGTCTCTTGCCAACAATCTCCCCCTTTGGCATTGATAGCAACGCTCAGTGAAAAATGAAACTATGAAAACTATCTGGAAAACTTCAAAATTTCAAAACTGCAACACCTCAACAACTCAATAGGCTCAATGAGCTCCCCCTAAGAATGTACATCATTTTTCATACCTCTTTCTCCCCTTTTGATAGTAATGCCAAAGATAGGTATCCGCCAAAATTTATATATAAGGGTGTACAGAGTTACTTACAAAAATTTGAAAACATTCGCAAAAATTATTTTCAGGGACTACATGTGGTCATCCCAACCCTTCTTCATTTTATCCAAAATTTTTATCAGAGCACTAAACAAATAAGCATGCATCTCTTCTCCTCTATAATCTACCGAAACATTCTTATTCAGAGCATTCATTACATCCTACTGACTACTCAACAAGGTACCCAACCGAGGAGTTGTCAAATTCTAGAGTTCTCCCACTCTGCCAATTATTCTATCTTTTTTTTATTGAGGCTGTTGATTTTGTCTAGTAGAATCATCACCTGATATAAACAGTTACTAGCAAAAACTGATTGACGGGCAAAGGACTGAGAAATACCAGCTAACTTTCCTTCACACTCCTTTATCTGCTTCTCAATTTATATTGTGAACTTGGGAAAAATAAGACATGACTTATATATCTTACCATCTTCATCCAATGCTTCTTGAATAGCTTTTAGATTGGTAGTCAAACTAACCCTATCGCCTTCAACCATCTTCAAAATTGTTGTCGGCCGCATAGCATTAAATTGACCCAAAACCCTTCCATCAACTGCTTTCTCTAAGGATACAAAAGGAGAATCAACTGATTTCAACATACTCCTTAGCTTACTAGAGGGTGATTCACTTGAATCTTGCTTAAAGGAAGGAAAAATCTTCTCTAGCACATTTGTCACCATGGATATAATGACATTTCAATAAATCTTTACTTGCCTTGGCTTGTGCAAGTGCTGCAAACTTCAATGATTGAACCAAATATAGAGAGTTAAGATCAATAGGTCCTATGGAGAGATATGTGTCTATGATAATCCATTTCCCCTTGTCCATAGTGTCTCTTGCCGTTAGAACCTGATCAATCTTATCTCCATTCTTCTCCTTCTCTGCTTCTTCACCCTTCTTAGCATCTTCTCCCTTTGCATCTTCAACCTCCTCAATTGCCTTCTTAGATTCAACACTTATCATCGGAGGACTCTTATCACCTTCTCTAGAGTCATTAACCTTCTGAGAATTGGTATCATCTCCAATTGCATCTTGATCATTTGTTTGCACATCTGGAGTGAAGGTATCATCCTGTACATGTACTTCTAGAGGGGTGTCATCTTTTTTCGGATTTACTACATATCTGTGCTCTTCCATAAATTGTTTGTCTCCTTTGCTACTTCATCTATCTTTTTGAGCATGATCTTATTAACTCTCTTTTTTCTTCTAAATTTGTCCTTTGAAATCTTAAAAGCAATCTACCAACTTCATCCTTAGAAATCATAGAACACAAATTAACTAATACATATTCTTTTATTTTCTCATCCTCCAAATTAGCCGCATGCCTTCTGACATCCAAAATTTCATACAATCCCTTCAGAATCATAGATGACAATTCTACCAGGGCTTTTCTATATACATTCATATATTGTACAACAACTTCCTCTAATTCTCTTTGATCATTTTCATCACAATTCTCATAATATATAGATATATTCTTCTGATTTCCTTCCTTCACTATTTCATCAACTATTTCACTTAATGACATTATGGGCACAACAATATAGATACCCTCTATTTTATTGAATTTCAGAGCTTCATCAAGCTTACACTTAGGCTTCCTTCTTGGATGAGGTATGTCAGATTGTTCAGCTCCAACTTTCTACTTCTTTCTTGTCTATCCTTCACTAGATGGTGGCTTCCGGACTACCTTGACAGAGGTAGTAGTATTCCTCACTTCTCGCACTGCTTCATTAGACTTTTTTTCTTCCTTAGTAGTGGTTGCCACATAAACTCTCTCAGGATTCCCTTTCTTCCTCTTCTCTGCTCCATCAATTGATTTGGTTTGAGGTTTAGGTGGAGCGACAAGCTTCTGTACACTAGAGGAAGGTGTTGATTTTTTTTTCTCAGGCTTCAGAGAAGTAGAGGTAGGTTTACTCTTCTTTGGTTTTACCATGTCCTCCTCTTTTAGGATATTCTTCTCTCTTGCCACGTGGAAAACTTCCTTTGTGATACCCATGTTTTTAGAGAATTGTTCAACTTCTTTCCTTACCCTCATCTGCATACTCGACTTAGTGAATTGAGAATGTAAACTTAAAATTTTCTCCTTATTAGTTCCAAATCTCTCTTCCTTCTCATCCATCAGCTTACTCAAAATATGTTGAGCATACATGTCAAGATTATTTTGATGGTATGATGAAAGAATAAGTATCCGGTAGAATACTGAGAGGGGGGGGGGCTGAATCAATATACTGAAAAATTGATACAAACTCCCAAACTCAAAAATAAACTTATCAACAAATAAGGTCATAACCGCAAAAGCATTCACCACTTGACACAAATATTTATACGTGGAAAACCCAAATAGGTAAAAACCACAGTGAGATGAGACTCACAAGGATAGCTATCTTAACTCTTCTAAAGTTCACCCTGTTAGAAGCCAAGCCTGTTAAAGATTTTACAATAAGTCCTGTTAAGAACTGATTCTGTTAGGAATCACCCGGTTAAGGGATTTACAAATATGCCTTGATGAAAACCACAATACCCTGTTAGAAGTAACCTGATTGGAGGATTTGAGAATCCAAACTAATGGACCACCTTGTAAGAGGATTTAGAAAGTAACCAAGCTTGTTAGAGCTTACCTGGTTAGGGAATTTCAATTTCTGTTGTAATTATTAGAAAACAATAGGTTTTCTTGATCTGTCTGAATAGAACTACATCTGCTTGATCAAATCCTTCTTAAGCTTCAATCTGCCTTTACTCAAACCGCTGATCCATCCACCGGTTAGGCAACCACACACTTAGCTAGTTTCTGCCAATCTTGTCAACTTTGCCAACACTTAACAAAACAATATCATCGACCTTAAATACAAATCAACTAGGTCGCTAACACAACAAAAACCTAATTCTCATCATCGAGATTACAAACAATTCGGTACAATCTTGACCGTTAGAAATCATAACAATCTCTCGATATTAATCAAGAAAATTCCAACCGCTTCATGATCACAGCTCCATCGGACTTTATAAATCATCATGTGCTATGCATTAGATGCAATCCACTTTGCTCCTTTCCAAGACAACAAACAAACATTCCAAATCAATCTGAACTAATCCACATTCAATGATCACATGTGTCTCCATCATTACCGCTCAACATTATATCTTAAACCAACAAACTTGATCATTTAGGGTTTAGCATAAAACAACTGATAGGGCTTACCGGTTACATAACATAGAAAGGTTTAACCCTTTACACCGATTCAACTTACAAACTACCATATATAGGTTTACAACATCTTCCTTAAAGTTTATCATACCGGTTATAAGACAATAGCAATAACAATAATAACATCAACAATATCATGAATACCATTCACCGGTTCAATTGACATCAATGACAACATATCATTAATGCAATCTATATGCAAAATTCCAACAATCTCCCCCTTTGGCATTGATGGCAATACAAATATCAATGCCTTTGATTGCTGTTGTGGATTGGTGAATAGGAATCCTAGTTTACATTACCAAGTATTCACCATGCTTTGTTTGTCTTTAGTCGATTGCTGGTTCACCTAATCAGACACATAATTATTCTCCTCAATCACATAATTCTTCTCCCCTTTTGACAACAATGCCAAATTGAAAGTAAAACATGTAATTCCAAATTTTCACTGTGCATCAACATACTGCAACTTGATGTTCCCCCTATGGAATACATCCACTTCAAAAAACATCAATCCATGTAAGATTTTGCAAGTAATTCAGGGACTAATGCAACCAACATCATGCTCAACTGAATTCATGAAGAGGGACAACCCCCAACTAACTTCTAAGATACTCAAAAGTGGTCTTAGACAAAGGTTTGGTAAAGATATCTGCAAGCTTCTCTTGGGTAGAAACATGCTCTAGGATAACATCTTTACTTTGAACTTTTTCCCTCAAAAAGTGATACTTCAATTCAATATGCTTAGTCCTTTCATGCAAAATAGGATTCTTAGAAATCTTTATAGGTTCTGAGATCTTCATCTTAAAACCTTCCAAAATGTGCCTCATCCAAATAGCTCGTGTGCAATTTATGTAATTTGCTACATACTCAGCTTCAACAATAGATTGTGAAGTACAACTCTGCTTCTTACTAGTCCATGAAACTAGCCTTCCTCCTAGAAAGAATGCTCCACCGGTAGTACTCTTCCGGTCATCAACATTTCCTCCCTGATCAACATCAATGTATGCCTTCAAATCAAAGTTTCGTCCATATGGATACCAAAATCCATAATCAATTGTACCTTTCAGATATCTAAAAACTCTCTTGGTTGCTATCAGATGTGTTTCCTTTGTATTTTTCTGAAATCTAGCAACTATACCAACTACATGGGCAATATCCAGTCGACTGTGAACAACATAGTGTAATTTGCCAATCATTGACCTATATTCCTTTTCATCTACAGACTTAGATGCACCTTCCTTGGACAATTTACAACCTGTAACCATTGGAGTTCCAATTGGTTTACAGTCACTCATGCCAAAAGTCTTCAAGACCTCTTTCACATACTTAGATTGAGTAATGAAAAATCATTCTTCATCTGTTGTATCTACAAGCCTATGAATTTTTTTATATCCTCTACTAATGACATCTCAAACTCATTCTTCATTTCATCTACAAAATTGTTGCTCATGACATCATTACCTCCAAATATAATGTAATAAATAAATACTTCACTAACCAGTGTTTCATCTCCTTCAGACTTAGATAAATGTTGTTGTCATCATTGGTTCTTGCAAAGAATATCTTCATTAGATGTGTATGAAGTCATTCATACCATGCTCTGGGTGCATTCTTTAATACATATAAATCTTTATGCAATCTGCATACCATGTCTTCCTTATCTGTCAATGCATAACCATTAGGCTTCTCTATATAAACCTCTTCTTCCAATATCCAATTAAAAAATGTAGACTTAACATCCATCTGGTATACCTTGAACTTCTTATGAGCTGCAAATGCAAGTAATGTTCTAACTCCTTCCAGTCTTGCTACTAGTGCAAAATTTTCTCCATAATCTTCTCCTTCTTCTTGCACATAACCCTTGCAAACTAATCTTGCCTTATTGCGAACTACACCACCATCTTCATTTAACTTGTTTCCGAACACCCATTTAGTGCCTATAACATTCTTGTTTACCGGTCGGGGTACCAGGGTCCAAGTGTTGTTATTCTCAATTTGATCCAATTCCTCCTCCATTGCTTTCACCCAAACATCATCACCAAATGCCTCCTTAGCACTTCTTGGTTCAATGGTGGAGATCATGCAAGAGTTCTCTCTAATTCTCCTTCTAGTTAGTACTCCAGCATCCTTATCCCCAATAATGTGCTCAAACTGTGATTCAGTCTCACATATCTAGGAATAACATGATCATTCTCATCAGGTTCAACTTCTTCATTATCTTCTTCCTCTGAATTTATTTGTTCTGGTTGAACAAGTACATCAGGATTTGCTTTACCGATTTCGGATTTAATAGTTTCAAGTTCCAAAAGCAAAATGCAAGGATCTTCTTCCTTTCTCTCTAAACTGGTTCCTTATGAAATTTTAGGACATTCATCTACATGAACATAAACATTCTCAACAATTCTCTGTGTCCATTTGTTGAAGCCTTTGTAGGCCTTACTCTTAGTAGAATAGCCAAGAAATATGCCTTCATCACTCTTAGATTCAAACTTTCTTATGTAATCACCTCTTTTAATAAAACATTTTCCACCAAATATTTTAAAATAACTAACATCAGGTGATCTTCCATACCAGTACTCATAAGGTGTCTTGTCCTTACCTCTTTTCACCATAACTCAGTTCATTGTGTAGACCGTTGTACTTACAGCTTCTCTCCAAAATATTTTTTCTACATTTCCTTGTATCTACATAGTTCTAGCTACTTCAACCACTAACCAGTTGTTCCTTTTTGCTATACCATTCTGTTGTGGTGTCCTTGGTGCAGAAAGCTACCGCTTGATACCATTCTCATCACAATACTTAGTGAATTCCTCACAAGTGAATTCACTGCCTTGATCTATTCTCAGATATTATATCTTTTTGCCAATCTCTTTCTCAGCTAAGGCTTTGAATGCCTTGAATTTACCAAAAGCTTCACTCTTATCCTTCAATAATGTGACCCACATCATCCTTGAACAATCATAAGTGAAGATCATGAAATATCTATCACCAAATCTAACAAGTGCTCTATTGAGAAGGACTTGCTCTTGAACATTGAAGAAGTCATATTTCCTAATTGACATTCTTTTCAAAGACTATTAACCAGTTTGGCTATCTAAGGTAGACCTCTTACTATCTTAGACTTTCTCACTTTAACAATGTTGTCAAATTTTATATGACAAAATATCCTATGCCAAAGCTAGCTATCATCTAATTTTGCAATCAAACAGTTGCTAACTTTAGGATTAAGATGAAATAGATTACCTCTGGTCTATTTCCTGGTTGAAATCAATTCACCTTTGTTGTCAAATATTTTGCACATACCATTTCTAAACTCCAGTGGGTATTCTTTGTCATTAAGTTGTGCCACACTTAGAAGATTGTTCTTTAGGCCTTCAACCCAATAGACATCATCAACATTGTTCTTCCCATTAAGAGAAATAACTCCCTTACCTTTAACCATACAGGGTGAGTCATTGCCAAATCTGACAACACTGTCATCAAATTCCTTCAAGGAAAGAAATTTTCTCTGATCACCGGTCATGTGATGTGAACAACCACTATCAATGATCTAATCGTCAGAGTTATCCATCCTAGACACTAGTACCTTCTGATCTGATATCTCTTCCTTAATAGCTACAAACACAATATCTTCACTAGCATCATCATTAGATTCTTCATCAGTAATACCACTGTCAATAGAAAAAAGACAATCTCTCTTACCTTTACCCTTATATTTCTTAAATTTGTCTCTCTTGTATTCATTTTAACCATTAGGGAAATCAGCTGCTATATGACCAATCTTATTGCAAGCAAAACATTTCAATGGTAGTTTACCTTTGTATTTCCCAGTGCCTCTAAGCAGTCATTTTGCCAACAATGCTTCAAGCTCCACTAAACTGTCTTCATCATCAACATCTCTACTAGATCTGGATTCATAGCTATGGTCGATATCTTTACTTCTTCTCACAGATGAGTTAGAAACAAAAGCTCTGAATGCAAATTTTGATTTTTGTACACTACCATCATAGATAGTTAGTTCAAAAGCAGAAAGTTTTCCAATGATAGAGTCAAGAGTTACCTTTGTTTTGTCAATGGATTTCAGCTATTGAATAGTTGCAACTCAAATAGCATAGACTGGTAGATGGATTCTCAGTACCTTACTAATCATTGTGGCATCTTCCACTTTCCCTCCTGCACTCTTTATTTCACCAACTATCTCTTTTATCCTTTGACCATACTGCTGAATATTCTCACCTTCAAACATTCTCATGTCATCAAACTTTCCTCTTAAACTCTCCTCTTTAGAAATCTTAACATGTTCATCACTGCTATAAATCTCTTCAAGTTTTTTTCATACTTCATATGCAGTTTCAAGACCATGGACATCTACATATTCAGCATCAGACATGTAACTGATAATAGCCTCTAATGTTTTATGATTCTCTTGTTGTTCTTTCTTTTTATTATCAGTCAGAGTTCCAATAGGTGCAGTATACTTAGTTTTTATATGATCCCAATACTGAATACCAAGACTCTTAATGTAAATCTTCATTTTTTCACTCCATATCCTATAGTTATATTTGTTGAACTTCAGACCTTCTTTCTTCATCATGATCTACAAGACCTTTTCCTCAAGCTCTTAGGCTTTTAGGTTAAAGAGGACCTGAGTTGCTCTGATACCAATTGATGGTATGATGAAAGAATAAGTATCTAATAGAATACTGAGGGAGGAGGGGATGAATTAGTATACTGAAAAACTGATACAAATTCCCAAACTCAAAAATAAACTTATCAACAAATAAGATCATAACCACAAAATCATTCACCACTTGACACAAATATTTATATGTGGAAAACCCAAATAGGTAAAAACCATGGTGAGATGAGACTCAGAAGGATATCTATCTGAACTTTTCTAAATTTCACCCTATTAGGAGCCAAGCCTATTAAATCTTTTACAATAAGTCCTGTTAAGAACTGATTCTGTTAGGAATCACTCGATTAAGGGATTTACAAATATGCCTTGATGAAAACCACAATACCCTGTTAGGAGTAACCTTGCTGGAGGATTGAGAATCCAAACTAAAGGACCACCTTGTAAGAGGGTTTAGAAAGTAACCAAGCTTGTTAGAGCTTAATTGGTTAGGGGATTTCAATTTCTACTGTAATTGTTAGAAAACAACAAGTTTTCTTGATCTGTCGAAATAGGACTACATCTACTTTATCAGATCCTTCTTAAGTTTCAATCTACCTTTACTCAAACTGTAGATCCATCCACCAGTTACGCAACCACACACTCAACTGGTTTCTACCAATCTTGTCAACTTTGCCAATACTTAACAAAACAATATCAACAACCTTGAATACAAATCAACTAGGTCGCTAACACAACAAAAACCTAATTCTCATCATCGAGATTACAAACAAGTCGGTACAATCTTGACCGTTAGAAACCGTAAAAATCTCTCCACATTAATCAAGAAAATTCCAACCGCTCCATGGTCACTGCTTCATCAGACTTTGTAACTCATCACACGATATACATTAGATGCAATCCACTTTGCTACTTTCCAAGACAACAAACAAACATTCCAAATCAATCTGAACTAATCCTCATTCAATGATCACATGTATCTCCATCATTATCACTCAACATTAGATCTTAAACCAACAAACTTGATCGGTTAGGGTTTAACAGAAAACAACTGGTAGGGTTTACCGGTTACATAACATACAAAGGTTTAACCCTTTACACTGGTTCAACTTACAAACTACCATATACCAGTTTACAACATCTTCCTTAAAGTTTATCATACTGGTTACAAGACAATAGCAATAACAACAATAACATCAACAATATCATGAATACCATTCACCGTTTCAATTAACATCAATGACAACATATCATTAATGCAATCTATATGCAAAATGCCAACAATCTAAAAATGCCAACATATTTGCATCAACTTCATACCCCATTGGCATGATCCAAACTATTCTCAGTTCTACTGCTTCCATCAGATATTGATCAATTTCCACCATAAAGCATATAGTGTCCTTATATTTCTCTACAATCTCCTTCGGGATCCTTTCCCTATTCTACATCATGCCTTGGAATGATTTGAAATAACCCCACAAAAAAACTTTTTGTGCTTGTCCATCTCCCAATCCTTGAAAAGCTTCTTTGATCTGCACAACTACTAGTTTATCATATGCCCATTGTACCTTACCTACATCAGGGATCTAATTCATAAAGTAAAGTGCTAGCAGACAATCAATGTGCCAAACTTAAAGACATGATTCTTATCTTGCTTAATCTTCTTCAAGTTTCCCTTTAATTCACTCAATCATACTCCACACAAGTCATACAACTTGTTCTTTTTCATGATTTGATATGCAACATAAATAGATATATCGGAGATTGAATTAGCTCTGCTAGATTGATATATCTTTTAGCCAGTCACCATGGATGCAAATCTCACATCACACTCAACAATAACACTTATTGTCATGGATATGTTGTCATGTTGTGAACCGATTAGCTCTGTCATAGTTGTGTTTTTCATATTTCTTAGACCAGGGACATCACTGATAGAATTAATACATGTTACAACTTGAATTAAATTCTTAGTGATCTTGTAAGGTTTGTCTAGCCATATCAATTCATCATGTACTTTGCTCAGAATATACCTAACCCATTTGGGCTCATCGAAGATCGAAAAATTCACGAATTGAATGAAACCCTTATCCTGCAAAGATTTGAAATCAAATTTGAGATTTCCCATACCGTCAATCATGTTCTTAGTTTAAAGTGATAGCATTTATACATTTCCAAGCTCCTTAATACTGCAATAAATATATGCACTAATGTCCTCGACATGCAATGCCCCATATGAAATAGATGAGAATGCACCATTCAGATCGTCTTCCATTGATTTGTATGGATGCTTCTTGAATTAAGGCCTTTCCCTATCAGTTATCTCAACAATAAGTAGAGTCACCACACTAGAACTAGAAGATGTCATTATCACAATCTAGGTTATGAAAAAATAGCTTCGAACTCAGAGAATAACTTTTGACTTCAATCAAATACAATAAATCTTTGCCGAATCTTCACAAGCTTTGTTTTCGTTGCACAAACTTCTTTACCATACTCCTTTACTCTTTTTCTTTGCATGCAATGTGAAAAATGACTGTTAAAATGCCCTTTTATCTTCCAATGACCTAATTTTAAGGTGAAATAAATGCTTAATCCTAAAGTCCCATTGGATACCCTAAAACTCATGAACATTGTACTAAAGCATCAAATCAACATCAAATCTTTTAGATATCTCTCAGGATCATCTGCACAACCATTTGTAGTAATTTGTAAGCATTCAAAGTCACTTATAGATCTCTAAAAGGGGGTTTTAAGGATCTACATGAAGAGCTTCCCCCTAAGGGAAAATGCCTTAGTTAAAAGATGAAGATCCAACATTAAAATTAGGTGCGGACCCATTTGTTGCATCCAAATGTTCCTTCTTAACCCACATCTTCTTGTGCAACTCTTTGATCTTATTGTTCACCAGAAGTGATAACCCAAGTATACCTACAATCCTTCTATGAAATGGCCAATTTCAGTCTATGAAACACATCAGGGCTTGGACAACATGACAAGGATATGAATCCTTCTACTCTTCAGGCTCTGCAAAACCTAGGCAGGTATACCTTTGATGCTTTGAATACAACAACTACAAACACATAACTGCATCAACACTGAGTAGATAGGTCATTTCACAAGCTCACCAAATCTAGAAACACATTACAAATTGGCTAGATCTGTATAAATCATAAATGAAAACAGAGCTTGGAATAAAAAGAACACACCCCTACACATAAAGGGAAATAGATTTGTCTTTTAAAATGTTGATCTGAAACCATCCCCAAATCTGTCAAAGACCAGGGCCTTGTTCATTGGGCAACAAAGTCACACACACAGAACTACAAAATGTTAATCACAGCTGCAAATTGATTTTCCTTACAACATATCCCTGCATTAATACCTTGTACTAATGCATTACTCAATCCATTCATAAAATTATCAGATCTGGGACACATTCCATTGTTTATGATTGATTATAGAATTTAAACTCTTCATTGAAGAATGCCTACAAACAATCATACAATCTCCTTGAGATGACAGATTATAAGCCTCCTTCAGGATTCAATTCATAACAATTAAATGCATACACAGAGACAATATCATGGGAAATTTACTCATGCCTGACACAAGTAAGACCTGCAACTAGAAAACAATTTGTCATCCTACAATGTAGCCTCTTTACCCTGAATAGATCCATAGAACTTTACAAGTTTGGGTAAAGAATTTCAGAAAATGGAAGCCATGAAAACTGGAGCACTTCCTCATAAAATTCTGGAACCCTTACAACTGAGAAGAATTGGGAATAAGAAGGAGAGGGAACCAAATCAAATCTGCAACTGAATTGCCAAGTGTCTCCTCTCTAACTGAATTTTGATCTCGACTAAACTGCTTTCAAAATATCTGATCTTTGCCAAAATTAACTTCATAATCAGATTCCTCATTCCGAGAGCTTTCCGAAAATATATAAAACTTCATATTTTCGCCAAAAATTGAGCCCTGGGCGAATTAATTCCCCAATATGCACCATCATTTAAAATTTTGAATTATTTAATATAGTTTAAACTATATCATTTACAATTTTAATTTTGATTTTTTGCTCTGAATGTGCGATGATGCCTTGCCACGTGGTGGCCTCCGATTGGTTGATGGGGTTGACCGGATGCCATATGGGATGACACCTCATCACTACCATGTCATCTGCTTTGTCACTGCCACTTTGCCGCCACGTGTACACCACCTTAGTGCCACGTCATTGCCACCTCACCGGGACCCACCTGCTGGATCGCTGACTGTACCCACCACCTGGCTTTCGCAACTTCACAGGGTCTAACGTTCGTGCATCTTCAATCTACGAAACCGCGTGGGCCGTAGATCTCCATCTAACATGTTTGACATTTACCCTTTTCCCAACTTCCCAGGGCTTAACTTCCGTGCATCTCGTCTTTGCGAAACCGCGCGCACCGTTGATCCATCTCGAACTTGCTCACTTGTTAAGCCGGCCTTTCTCTGCCTCAAGAAGCGTGCCTACGTGGAGTCCACCTGGTCACCGCTCAGTCACCTCCTCCATTGCCTCGAGATCCGTGCTCGCATGTGGGACCACCTTGGGCACCCAATAGGCACCATCCGTGAAAACCTTTATGGCTTAAACATATTACCTTAGTTTGTTTTTGCTTATAAACATTATAAAATTCCCTTCCACAGTGAATGTGGGATAATGCATTATACCTGGGACTGCGATTTTGAAGCTTTTGCCTGAGCTTTAATGACGATTTCCAGATTTTGCTTGGAAGTTTTGATGCCCAAACACCATTCCCACGTAGGAGGATTATTGGCAGAGTCACGTGGGGCTGCAAATTACATTCATCATTGATTTTAAACCCTTTACCATGCCATTTATTTCCATGCAGGGAGGAGAATGCTGTTGATCTGGTAATTGTGTTTGCTTGGGAGTTTTTGCAGCCTATTCTAAACACCACGCAAGAGGAGATGATAGTGTGGAGTTTGAAGACCACCACACAAGCTGCTGGCATTTACCTTGCTTTAGTTTTAAAACCATTATTTGCCACTTCAACGCAGCAAGGGAGGAAAGACCAATTTCATTTGCTGTTTGCATTGGCTTGAAAAAATAAAATCTTTCAACTTTACCCTTGCCCAAATTATGCACAGCAGGGAGGATGTGGGCATTGAGCCTGCAAGTTGCATTGGTTTAAAAGTTTCTTTTTAAACTTGTTTGTTCAACACCACATGAAATCCACAACAGGGAGAGATGACATCGTTGCAGAGAGGAGGCCACCAGCAAGGAGAGGAACTTGATATGTTTCAATGCTTTTTTTATTTTAAATAGCTGCATTTTCTTCTTAATCACCATGTCCAGCATGCTCTGCAGACTTTCCAACACACTTGCACATCCAGCATTAAGGGAGATGGGGGGCACGTGAAGTTTGGAATTTACTTTGCATCTTCTGCAGTCCTTCATTAACCATGTGAGAAATTTTCCCTTTGTTAATTGTTGGTTTTCAACATGCTGCTCTCTTTCATAGAAATGTATTGATATGTGGACCGAGGTCTCATGGTTGTCAATGTTTTAAAGCTTCTTTTGATGCATTACTATCATAGACATCTATGGCTGTCTTGGAATCTTCTTGTATAAAATTTTAACTCCACTCCAATCTGCCACACAATACACCTCACAGAGGGGATGATATTTCCATATGTATTTGCATGAAGGTTTTTTTTAAAAAAAAAATGCTTTCCACAGTGCATTTGTTTGGAACCTCATTTTAATCATCCTCCACCAGCAGAATTACATTTGCTTGGGTTTCATTTGTTGAAGTTTAATGCTGAAGTTTCATGCCTCCCCTTCTCAAGAAAGGAATAACACAACCATTCACTTCACAAACCATTCATCATCACATCTTATAACATGTCTAATAATCAAAATCCACATTAAGATATTTTGAAAATCTTTTAGCAAACAAAATCGCCAATAAAATCAATATACGAGCATGAGCCAGGTTGGTCCCCAAAGTGGGTCCGACTAAATTTTTTTTGTTTTTAGACAACTAACCTCTAGAATACCTTAGGAACCTCAAACATACCTCTAGAATTGATTGACACCATTTTCGGATCATCAGACTGCATTTTACAACTTTCAGGCAATTACGCCAAATTTTCGCATTTAATCGTGAAGATGTAATTTTCAAGTCGATCAAAACACCTTTCTGGATCTTGCCATCTGACAGGCACATACTCTGATATGCAAGCATGAAATCTACCAAACAGTTTCTCAAGACGAGTTCTGAGCAAAGAGATATTAATTTTTGAAAATGCCCAAGTGGCTTTGTCGATACTGCGGACCTGATGAAGTCAATGTCCTGGCAACACATGACACCCTTCTCAAAAATATCAAACGACCTCCGTAGGTCCTCAAATTCGAAACATAGGTACCTTAAAGTACATATTAAATCTTTGAATTCTCAGTTCAATCACTAGACTGACAGGATGCAAACGGTGCGCTCACAAAAATGGCTACATTAACTGATATAATAATGGAAGTGCGGATAACTGAAAATGATAGCTAAATGAGTCCTTTTGAAAACTGATCAAACGGATTGATAAAGGCTTGAAATTTTAAACGTAGCTCATCATTTGTACTGAAATCAGTCTGGAACAAACATTATGGCATGACGCTTACTGAGGCAACTTTTACACTTATGCGAAACAGGGCTCCGACTAGCTGTCAAAACAGGGACTAGTCTAACCACACAAACTGCAAATGGATTTGGCTATGAAAATTGAGCAAATGGATTCGTCAAGACTTGAAATTTTGTAGGGTAACTCACTTTTATGCATAGAATTGAATCCACTTTGAATTTCTCCATGATGATCAACAAGGCAAAAGATGTAATCGCTCAAAAGAGGCTACTCAATAAAATCTGCATTTGTGCCTAAAATGCACTTTCAGTTCACCTGTCAAACTGGGTACCTCATAAACTTATCCAAATTGAATTCTGAAAGTTGCACATCACTGAATAGGCCAAATGAAAGGTGTGGGACATGAATCCCGAGCCTTACCCTCTGAAAATCAACTGGCTCCAGTTTACCCTCTCACAAACTAGGCCCTTCAAACTGACGTATTTAGGTATGCAGAGCAAATTTTTGGATTGGGCCTCTAAACTTGACTCAATTTTAATCAGTCCCAACAAATCTCTTCAACCTTTTCTTTTCCCTTTTCATATACTTTTCTCTTGTCTGCCGAAGAAGTATGTGTAGGATCATGGCGGGCCAAACAGGCCCTTAAGTGACAATAAAAAAAAATAGAGTTAGGCAACTTGACATAAAAATTTGAATAAGTTACCAACGTTATTTCAAAAATATGTAAGAATAAAATTTGTAGAAAATTGAATGTAGTTTCTAAGCTACTAGTTGTTTTATGAAACTAAATAAATCTATTTGGTTAGAACTTGAAATTTCAATGCAGTAGTACTAAAATTTTCGAAAAAGATAAGAAGCAGGTGTGTTTCTGACCACCCTGACCACAATAAAATCATAATATTTTTTTATGAGATTTTAGATTCAAGTAGAAGACATCTTTTTAAAAATATTAAAAACTCATATGCATGACTACCATAACTTGGTAAAAAATGTACTAAATTTAATTTTTTTTGTTTTAATCCTATAGTAGATGAAGCATAGAATGTGACGTATTTTTTGGATTCAAAAAATACGTCACATTCTATGCTTCAAAAAATATGATACCATTTGAAATTTATAGATATTTTCAATCACCCTATCAATCAAGACTTTCGTCAGGATATCACCACTTTTTGGGCCCTCGTGATCCTACACATACCTGAGAATTCTTGCTCATATTCTTTCTTCTATAATATTTCATGATATGACCGGTTTTGTTGCAAGCATAACAAACAATGTTGTTTCTTTGATTAGGCCTGAAATTCCCTTGATTTCCTCTTGATCTACATTGGTTAGCAATATGCCCAAATCTTCCACAAGCATAGCATCTTACATTCCTCCTATTTACCATACTTTTGAATTCAAATGAATTATGACCATACTTATTGCAATTGAAACATTGACTAGAGAATGATGTTGTATTCTGATTAACTATATTTCTACATTGACTTTCCATCTGACCAAATTTATTGCAAACAAGATATTTAGTATTGAATTTATAAGCATTAGGTTGTCTTACTAGAGCTTTGTTGTTCTTCTGATGAGTGCTTTGACTAGATCCAGAGCTTTCTCCTTTCTCAAATCCAAGTCCTCCCATATCACCTTTGTTCTTCTGAATTTTTAGCATCTCATCCAGCTTAGTTGAGCTAGCATTGAATTTCTCTTTGTATTCATTAGTAGTGGTAAGTTCATCTGTCAAAATTATGACCCGTCTTTTGAGTTCTTGCTCATTATTTCGAGACTGTATCAGTTCAAGCTTCTGTAGGTCATTTTCATGATTCAATCTGCAACATTCATTAGATCTATCCTTCAAAGACTAAGTCAAGATTTCTTCACTATTCTTCCTATCTTCAATCTCCTTTGTCATCTTCATCACAATGGATTGCATTTCATTCTTTAGGACTACATTATCTCTAGCAATTTTTTCACATTCATCTATCTTGTATTGATTAACAATGCATTGCTCTTCTTTCTGCTTAAGTTTGTCCATCAGCTCCTTTATCTTTTCTCTGGATGTGTCCACTTGATCTTTCAATGACTCAATGAAATTTTCTGCATCACTCAAATTTCTTCTCAAGTCACTTTCTTCTTTCCTTGCTGCATCTAGGTCTTCAAGTGCTACAATAAGTTGTCTTTGCAAATTAGACTCCATTGATTCAATCTCCCATATATTCCTTAAGATGTTAGGCTTCCTCAGAGGAACGAAGCTCTGATACCAATTGATAAATCCATAGGAGGAGGTTAAGCCTTGTCACAAACCTGAGTACTGCACTACACAACACAAGGAGACCAAGGGTACACACCTTGCAACACTTCATTTAGTTAGCACCTTAAAAAAGATAACCGAAGGCATCAACTATAAGCACATATAAGAAAAGGGATAAAGGACATCCTTGCTTAATAGGTCGTTGTACTTCAAAAGGTTATCAAGGAGTTTTTAATTACAATTTGAGCACTAGTATCTTTAAACAACATAAACACATGATTTTGTAGATTAGGTCCTAATCCCAACTAATATAGCATCTTAAGAATGAAATTCCAATGGATTCTATCATATGCTTTGTCAAAATCTAGCTTGACCAACAAAACATTTTGTCTTGACTAGTGGGCCTATTCAAGAGTCTCCCAAGAAAGCATTAGGTTGTCCAAAATAAATGTCTTTAATAAAACCAGTTTGTTCATGTTTCACAATTTCTTGGACCACAATTTTAATCCTAATAACCAAATCATTTGCAATGATTTATGGGAGTTGTTTAATTATGTGATTGGTCTCCAACCAACAAAAAAAAAATTATTCTTCCCTTTAGGAATCAACTTGATTAGCCCTCTGTTGATATCGGGTCATAGGGACCCATTATGAAGGACTCCATATAAAGCATATACAAATTATCCTTAATATGATTCCACATGATTTGATTAAATTTAGCAAGAAGACCATCAACACCTGGGCTCTTATAAGGTTTCATAGAAAAAACTGTTGGCATATGTGCAGAGTATGTTGACATGATGATATTGTGTTGTCATTGATGTCAATATGTTGAAGAGAGAACCTGTTGAAAAGAGAACTGGTAATATGTTGAAGAGAAGTGGTTTATTGAAGTTAAGCAACTGGCAAAGTGAACCAGTATAATGTTGTGAACTGGTATATGTGCAAAAGGTGAAGCGGTATATTTGTTCAAGAGAACTGATATGTTGAAATGTGAACCAGCATATGGAATGTTTTCTATCAAGGTTTAATAAAGGTATGACTACTGGTTGGTAGTCTCAGCCTCAAGGTTTCCGATTGAAGTGTTTTGAGCCTGTGTGATTCAATCGATGACATTGTGTGATGAGTTATCATTGTAATAGAGATTAGATCGTGTTGCCACGTCAACCTCATGTGCATGAAGGATCTTGCATGAAGGAGATTGATCCTATCTACCTCAAGAATGTGTGTAGTCTTTGTAAACGATGGAAAACATGTGATAGGTGATCGCCTCCATGAAGCAGTGAAGAATGAACGATGGAGAATGTCTTGAGATCTGTTCAAGACCATTGTACTCAAATGCAAAGTGTTCAATGGTCAGGATTGAACTGACTGAAGTTCTCAACCTAAATGTTTAGGGTTTAGGGTTTATGCTACCGACCTATCTATTTCCTATAAGGTCGATGTAGTGTTTCATGATGAGGTTGTTGACAAATGTTGTGTGTGTATCTAAGTGCAGAGATACGTGATTCTTTCTAGACTAGATAAGAGGATTGATACTTGCATAGTGTGTGTACAGAAGGAAGGAACTAAAGCAGATCTGCATTGGCATTGAGTGCTATTACTAGATCATTGTAATACCTATTGATCTCTAACCACTTCAACAATTGGAAAATCTCTTAACAGGGTAGCTTTAACCCGCTTGTTGTAAATCCTTTAATAGGGTGACTCAAAGCCATTGAGTTCATAAAATCCTCTAACAAGGTAACCTTTAACAGGGTTTAACCCTTAACCGGGTGTTCTAGCCATTCCTTAACCGGGTGATCCCTAACAGGATCGGTTCCTAACAGATCCTGTTGTAACAGTCTTTAACCAGACTAGGCTCCTAACAGAGCGAACTTCTAAAGAGTTCAAGAAAAACTTGTGGGTATTCATCCCCACCGTGGTTTTTCCCAGTTGGGTTTCCACGTGAAAAATATGTGTGTCATGTGTGATGCCTCTTTCATGTGATGTTTTGTTATTTTTTGTTTAGTGGTGAATCATGTTGATATAGTAAATTATTGTATCTCTGATGATAGATTATCTATTTATGCATAAGGATAAAGTGGAAATATAGGTGTAGGTTGTGTGGAAAGATAAGTGTTTTCCAGTTTATATCTTTCTCAGTCTCATTATGCTTAACCAGTAGTAATCCGGTTCAGACCGGTGTTAGTGTTTGTCAGTTGAGTTCACTGTTTGTAGTTAAACCGGTTTAGGAAATTTTTTTGTGTTTGTATTGATTCACCCCCCCTCTCAATACCAGTTTGGTACTCGCTATTCATCATTGAGTTATCAATTGGTATCAGAGCACCATCCAGGTCCTCTGTGTTGTAAGCTTAACCGCTTGAGGGAAAGATCCTATTGTAATGATGAAGAGGGAATGTCCAAAGTTCAACAAACAAAATTTTAAAATATGGAAGGACAAAATGAAGATATACATCAGAAGCATGGGTGCTGAACACTGGAGCTATGTTGAGAATGCTTATGTTATTCCTACTAGTACTCTCACCAATGACCAAAAGAGAGAGATTCGAGAGAATGGGCAAGTCATGGAAGCCCTAATTAGTAGTTTATCTGACATTGAGTTTATTGATGTTCAGGAAAAGAAAATTCCAAAGATGTATGGGATACTCTGGAGTCCATCTATGGTGGTGATGAGCATGTGAAAAAAGCTAAGGAAGAAAGCCTTAGAGGAAAGTTTGAAGACATGTGGATGGTTGAAGGAGAGACCATTCAACAATATGGAATAAGAAGAAAAAGTATTGTTGGAGATATCAAGAGTGCAGGAGGCAAAATGGAAGATTCCACTGTTGTTGGCAAAGTTTTGAGATCCTTATTACCGGTCTATGCAATAAGGGTTGCAACTATTCAGGAGTTGAGATCAATAGACAAGACTAAGGTATCCCTAGACTCCATCATTGCAAAGTTGACAACCTATGAGCTAAATAGTTTTGATGGTAGTGTTCAGAAGACTGAATCAGCCTTTAGAGCATCTACTACACCATCTAGAAAAAGGCAAAGAAGCAAGCACCAGCGGTGAGCCAGGACAAAGCAGAGAAATGGATGATGAGGAAATTCTGATGGAATTTGAAGCTCTTTTTGCCAAGAGACTTCCTAAGGGAACCAGCAAATACAGAGGTAAACTCCCTTTGAAATGCTTTTCTTGTAACTAGATATGACACATTGTTGTAAACTGTCCTAATGGTGATAGAAAGGACAAATTGGAAAAGTTCAAAAAGTTTAAAGGAGGAAACAGGAGAAATTGTTTTGTAGCAGTTGATGAAGGTGTCACTGATGAGGAATCAGAAGATGAAGAAAATGAAGATATTGTGTTTGTTTCAGTCAAGAAGGCTCTTGTCTCCCTCTTTGATAATTCCAATGAGTGGATTATTGACAGTGGTTGTTCTCACCATATGCCTAGTGACCGGAGCAAGTTTCTATCTCTGGAAGAGTATGATGGTGGTGTTGTCTATTTTGGTAATGATGCACCATGTATGGTCAAAGGTAGAGGGTCTATCTCTCTAAATGGAAAGAGTAGTGTTGACAATGTGTATTGGGTAGATGGTCTGAGACACAATCTTTTGAGTGTTGCCCAGTTGAATGATAGTGGACTCGCTCTGGAATTCAAAAATGGAGTATGAAAAATCAAAGGAAAGAATGGTGAACTAATGGCCACTGGTATGCAGACCAAAGGTAACCTATTTTAGCTGAATGCAAATGTCAGTACATGTCTTATGGTCAAGTTTGATGATAGCTGGATATGGCATAGGAGACTCGGCCATGTCAACTTTGATAACATTGTGAAGGCTAGTAAGATCAAGGCAATTAGAGGATTGCTAGTGCTGAGTAAACTGGAAAATCCTTTGTGCAAAGAGGGTCAACTGGGGAAAATGTCTTCCTCAACTTTCAAAGGTAAATCTTTCGCTGCAGACAATTTACTTGATCTTGTGCATACTGATTTGTGTGGTCCTATGAAAACTAGGAGTGTGCAGGGAGATAGGTATTTTATTATTCTTATAGATGATTTCTCAAGAATTATGTGGGTAACATTCTTGAAGGACAAGTCTGAAGCCTTTGGAAAGTTCAAAGCTTTTAGAGCATTGGTAGAAAAAGAAAGCAGTAGGAGAATCAAATGCCTTAGAACTGATCAAGGAGGGGAATTCACTTCTGGTGAATTTAACAAATATTGTGAGAAGAATGACATCAAGAGGCAATTGTCTGCCCCCCAGACTCCATAGCAGAATGTCTTAGCAGAGAGGAACAACCAGACTATGGTTGAAGCGGCTAGAACTATGTTGATCCAAGGAAAGGTTATATAAAGAGGAGTGAACATTAGAGCAAGTTCAATGCAAAATGTGATGAGGGAATATTCTTAGGATATTCCACCAAAAGAAAAGCTCTTAGAAGTTTCAATAATAGGACTTAGAGAATCATTGAAAGCATCAATGTTAGGGTTGATGAAAACCCTGAGAAACTGACAGTGAGCAAGTAGGAGATGAACCGGTAGTAACCTTCTTGGAATCGGTTGCAAATCAGCCCAGTACCAGTAATTGTGCTCCTACACTAGTTGATGATGATGTTGATGAAGATGAGGATGAAGAAGAAAATTAAGAGGAAGCTATTAAGAACATACCTAGGTATGTCAAACTCAATCATGATCCAAAGCAAATCATAGGAGACAAAGATTCAGGAATTCTTACAAGAAGAAAGGTTAGAGAAAACTCATGTATGATCTCTGAATTTGAGCCTAAATCATTCAAAGAGGCACATAAAGATGAAGACTAGATCAAGGCAATGGAAGAGGAACTTGATCAGATAGAAAAGAATGGTACATGGTCTTTGGTACCCAGACCGGAGCATAAAAATGTCATTAGAACCAAATGGGTTTTTCAGAAATAAGCTGAATGAGGATGGCACTGTGGTAAGGAACAAAGCCAAACTAGTATGTAAAGGATATGCCCAAGAAGAAGGAGAATACTATGGAGAAACCTTTTCGCCAGTAGCAAGATTGGAAGGAGTTTGTATGCTTCTTGCATATGTAGCTTTAAAGGGATTCAAGGTATACCAAATGGATGTAAAATCTGCATTTCTAAATGGAATACTTGAAGAGGAGGTGTATATAGAGCAACCAGATGGGTTTTCCCTATCAAAAGATAGTGACATGGTGTGTAGGCTACATAAAGCCTTGCATGGACTGAAGCAGGCACCTAGAGCATGGTATGAACGCTTGCACTCCCATCTTGTGAAGATTGGATTTGAAAGAACAAGTGAAGATATCAATATCTACTTGAAATCAAGAGATCAGATTCTGATCTATGAAGTATTTGTTGATGACATGATCTTTGGTGGAGATGACAAGATGAGTCATGACTTTGCAGATGAGATGAAGAAGGAATTTGAGATGTCACTCATAGGGGATATTAAGTTCTTCATTGGACTGCAAATTCAGCAAATGAGAGATGAAATCTTTATTACTCAGTCCAAGTATGTCAAAGAGGTGTTGAAGACCTTTGGCATGGAAGATAGCAAACCGATTGGTACACCAATGGTGACTGGTTGTAAACTATCAAAAGAGGATGACTCAGCATTGGTCAATGAGAAGGAATACCGATCAATGATTGGTAAGTTGCATTATGTAGTGCATAGTAGACCAGACATTGCACATGCAGTGGGTATTACCACTCAGTTTCAGAAAATCCCAAGAGAATCTCACCTAGTAGTAGTCGAGTAGATTCTTAGATATCTGAAGGGAACCATTGACTATGGATTATGGTATCCATACAATCATGATTTCAACCTGAAAGTGTTCACAGATCTTGATTGGGCTGGTAATGTGGATGACCAAAAGAGCACAACCGGTGGTGCATTCTTTCTCGATGGTAGATTGGTCTCATGGATGAGTAAAAAGCAGAGTTGTATCTCCCAGTCTACAGCAGAAGTGGAGTATGTTACAGCATTTATGAACTACACTTAGACTATTTGGATGAAGCATATATTGAATGGCTTCAAAGTACCTGTATCTGAACCGGTAAGTATATTTTGTGACAATACAAGTGCAATTTACATTTCCAAGAATCTAGTTTTACATGCTAGAACCAAGCACTTTGAACTCAAGTATCATTTCTTGAGGGAAAAGGTTCAGAACAAAGAGGTGGTATTGGAACATGTTTCTAGTAAGAAGCAGTTAGCAGACATATTCACCAAGCCTCTATTGAAGGCTACATTTACCTATTTGAGAGGTGAATTAGGGGTGCTACCCCTTCAAGAGATAAATTAAAGGTATGTGCTCCACATTAGTTAGGTCTTACATTGCTATATCTTCTTAGGATTGATGTGTTGAAGGAAGATACTCCCCAGGGGGAGAAGTATAGTGGAACAAGGCAGCTTTTGCCTCCACTTTGGCATTGTTGTCAAAGGGAGAGAAGATGTGATGGAGAACAAATATCTGCAACTTAGGAGGAGAAGATGTGAAGCGGAGAAATATCCTTGTATATTGCAATCAATGCCAAAGGGGGAGATTGTTGGCATATGTGCAGAGTATGTTGACATGATGATATTGTGTTGTCATTGATGTCAATATGCTGAAGAGAGAACCTGCTGAAGAGAGAACTGATAATATGTTGAAGAGAACCGGTTTATTGAAGTTAAGCAACTGGCAAAGTGAACCAATATAATGTTGTGAACTAGTATATGTGCAAAAGGTGAAGCGGTATGTTTGTTCAAGAGAACCGGTATGTTGAAATGTGAACTAGCATATGGAATGTTTTCTATCAAGGTTTAATAAGGTATGACTACCAGTTGGTAGTCTCAGCCTCAGGGTTTCCGGTTGAAGTGTTTTGAGCCTGTGTGATTCAACTGATGACATTGTGTGATGAGTTAGCATTTTAATAGAGATCAGATCATGTTTCCATGTCAGCCTCGTGTGCGTGAAGGATCTCACATGAAGGAGATTGATCCTATCTACCTCGGGAATGTGTGTAGTCTCTGTAAATGGTGGAGAACGCATGATGGGTTATCACCTCCATGAAGCGGTGAAGAATAAATGATGGAGAATGTCTTGAGATGTGTTCAAGACCATTGTATTCAAATTCAAAGTGTTCAATGGTCAGGATTGAACTGACTGAATTGCTCAACCTAAATGTTTAGGGTTTATGCTATCGACCTATCTATTTCCTATAAGGTCGATGTAGTGTTTCATGATGAGGTTGTTGGCAAATGTTGTATGTGTATCTAAGTGTAGAGATACGTGATTCTTGCCAAACTAGATAAGAGGATTGATACCTGCATAGTGTGTGTGCAGAAGGAAGGAACTAAAGTGGATTTGCATTGGCATTGAGTGCTATTACCAGGTCATTGTAATACCTGTTGATCTCTAACCACTTCAATAGTTGGAAAATCCCTTAACAAGGTAGCTTTAACCAGCTTGCTGTAAATCCTTTAACAGGGTGACTCAAAGCCATTGAGTTCATAAAATCCTCTAACAAGGTAACCTTTAACAGGGTTTAACCCTTAACCAGGTGTTCTAGCCATTCCTTACCGGGTGTTCGCTAATAGGATCAGTTCCTAACAGAACCTATTGTAACAGTCTTTAACTGGACTAGGCTCCTAATAGAGCGGACTTCTAAAGAGTTCAAGAACAACTTGTGGGTATTCATCCCCATCGTGGTTTTTCCTAGTTGGGTTTCCACATGAAAAAAATGTGTGTCATGTGTGATGCCTCTTTCATGTGATGTTTTGTTATTTTCTGTTTAGTGGTGAATCATGTTGATATAGTAAATTATTGTATCTCTGATGATTGATTATCTATTTATGCATAAGGATAAAGTGGAAATATAGGTGTCGGTTGTGTGGAAAGATAAGTGTTTTCCAGTTTATATCTTTCTCAATCTCATTATGCTTAACCAGTAGTAATTTGGTTCAAACTGATGTTAGTGATTATCAGTTGAGTTCACTGTTTGTAGTCAAACTGGTTCAAGAAAAGTTTTTGTGTCTATACTGATTCACCCCCCCCCTTCTCACTACCGGTTTGGTACTCGTTGTTGATCATTGAGTTATCAAAAACAACATGTTCAATCTTTCTAAGGAGAGAATATGGTCCAAATGAATACTATATCGCGGATCAATTCTATTAGGAATATATTCCTTGACAATCTCTTCCAATGTTTGTGCACATTTGTCTATTTTTTGTCTTCCTTGAAAATATTCTCATAAAATTTATGGAACAACATAGAAATATCAACAGGGTCAGACTGGTAGTATGTAGTCCATGCTCATCTAATATGGAACCAAATTTCTCTTTTTTATGTTTATAATTGAGGCATCGGAAGATGAACTTAGACCCTCTATTTCCCTCCTTAATCCAATGAAGTCGAGCTCTTATCTTAGCACCTTGAACTTTATAATTGTCTAATTTGCATAGCTGAGCTCCAATGACAACAATAGAGGTTTGTATATTTTCATTATAAGGATTAACATTTAGCATTTTCCTATCATCTTCAAGCTTCCCATGTAGAGATTTTTCTCTTTGTTTTTGTCTCCAAGTAATCCTGTGACCAAAAGATTGAAGAAAACTCACACATAGTTTCAAGGCAAGACACCACCATTCAATCTAGGACTCTCCCTCTTAGGGTTTAGGAATATAATTCTAGATTCCTGTTAAAGTAGTAACACATTCAAGATTCTTAAGGTGAGAGATATTGAGTTTGAAGGGAAGCTCATACAAAAAGCTTGAATTTGAAGAAGTAGAGATGGAGAAGACGATAGGAAAATTATAGAAAAGGGTAGTAGAGTAGTCCACAAGCACATGAGCCCCAAGGGACAAGATTCCAATTGTAGATTATGGGATAAATAAAAACTATACAGTCTAATCATATTTCTATCAATGCCAAATCTACAATTTGACCAAGTAAACTAGTTATCAAAATTGTTTGAGAATTTATTGGAAGGGATCTACCACTCCAATTTGTTTGCAACAATAAATCTATTTGTGAAATTCTTCATTCCCAAGATTGCAATAATTATACCAACTTCGGTCTTCATGGTTCTCTACCATGTTAAAATCCCCTCCCAACACCCAATCAGCATTAGGAAGACTATTGGACATCCAATCCCATAGAATAACTCTATTTTTAGAATCATGAGGACCATAAATAGAACAAAAACCAATAATTTGTCCATTGATAAAAGAACAGACCCAAACACAACAATGAGAAGGATCTTCCCCATTATCAATGACAAATTTAGATATCCAATGAGCCAAACCAATAACAACCCTACCACTACCATCTCTATGTGAAGTATGAAACAAAGTAGCTTCCTTCTATATTTTAAATAGAGAAAAATAGAGTAAACCATTGCATAATTTGACTTCTTGAAAGAAAAGAGCATCCATTTTCCATTTAAAAAATGTCTCTTTCACTCTAAACTTTCGTCAAGGAAGGGAAATCCCCCTAAGATTCCAAGGCAATATTTTACAATTCATGATGAACTAGGGGATAGATTATATTCTTGTGGCAACACCACAAGTGATTGGAGAGTGAAACAAAAAGCTCCTGACTTCAATTCTCATTCAACTCTAGAGATGGTGATATTGATATTTGATGAGAATTAGGAGGAGGTGAAAGAGATGTTTTGTTAGGATACTTCTGGGAATTGGGTGTGTGAGGAAGAGAAGTGTCTCTAGAAGTGCGACAAATATTGGCAGCAATAGTGGAAGGTTCCTTCCTCTTCCTCATAGATAACCATTTCTCAGACATAATAGCAACTTTGTAAGGCATACGGTTCTCATTAGACAAAACATGAGTAGGTTAAGGATTGGAGGTAGAGGGAGAATAATTAGATGGGGAGAGAGAAGATGCATATGATTTGACCTTTGGCAAAGAGAGGGGATCTTGTTTAGCAACTTTTTGGATAGGGACAAAGGAAGAAGCCATAGAAGTTTTGGGCTTCCTAAAAGGACAATCACTATTAATATGGCCTTCTTGTCTATAGTAAAAATATACATTAGGTTTGTTCAAGTAAACTATTGGCTGCTCTAGTTTGAACCCTGGGCCAAACAATCTAATATTGTCAGGAAATGATTTAGTCAGATCCATTCCTACACACACACTTGGGTGGACACATAAGCTAAAAATTTTGTCTGAAGGTTGCTTACACCAAATGACTTAGCCAAGTTGGAACATAATGTTTTGGTGATAAATTTTGAAGGCTAAGCTTAAATAAGGTAGTTCTAGCCACATTGGATAGCGAGAGTAGGAAGGACATTTAGGATGGAAATCAAAGGTCTAGGCTTGGCCATAGATTATCCATGCATCGTATTGAAGCACTACTTGGGTTTTCTCAATAGTTTGAAACATGTAAGAAATGTAGCCTTTGCGTAATCCCCTTATTGTTTCAATAGTGCATCCCTTGTTTCCCCAATTCTATTTTGCCCATTTTTAAAATTCTAGTTCTATTGGTTTTCCCCTCAAGAAAAAAAAAATAATTGTTCTACTTTGATACTCTACAATATCACCAGGAAGCTGTTATTCTAATATTTTACCTTAGTCCTTAGTTGAAGAGTCCTGAATCATTTCTTCTTTCTCTGGGCTTTAATGTGTTGTCAAAATATCTATGGTGTTTCCAATGTTTGGGTTGAATATTTTATTCTCCATGAAATTTTCCTTTGTGGTTGCTTGAAATGAGGGTTTCTCCCTAGAAAAAAAACTTCATTATCTTCAATCGCCTCCATGGTTGTATGTGCATCCAAAATCTTGCTACTTTTTGAAGGACTCATTCATCTAGCCACTTACTTTATTCTCATTAATGCTTGCATATTTCTTTCACCATTTGAGCCCCAATTATCTTGCTCCAACCGCTTCATTGAAATGGTGCCAGAATGATGCAGAATCCCAAGCCACTATAGAGTGAGGGATGTTGAGGAAAATCCTGTGATAATTGCCCCTCTTCAGTTCTGTAAAATGCACTAGAAGCTTCCCACTACACACACCCAAAAGATTGTCGTATTTTGTCATTTAATTTAATAATAGTGTGATTGGATTTTTTAAGGTATATCTTGTATTGTCACATGGTATGTCTATGATCTTTGCATATGATTTTCTAAAATCTTATATGTAATTTTTTTCTCATAGAATTATGTTAGAAACAATTTGATCAATATATATGATTTTTCTGATACTTTTATCACCTATAAAATATGCAGGTTTGAATGAAAATGGTTCCTCTGTATTGAAAATAACTTTGCAGGAGAGGTTGGGGTCCCCAGGTCCTTATCTTACACCATGTAGGCCACCTCTCTTGTAGAAATAGGAAGAAATAAATAAACTTGGAAAATCACACCTATGTTTATGACCTCTCAATTTCATTAGGGTATAGGAAACAATGGTGCCCTAACAATTGTGTCATTTTGTAGACCTTTGTACCTTCCATCTATTATGACTACTTCACATTCTTATTAAGTTATCTATTATTTCCTATAGCAATACATTTAAACTATGTCTAGTTCAGGTGTGAAAACCACTTATAAGTCATTTGACAAGGGAATCAGTCCATAATCCATCTGGCATCTCATTATCTTTTTTTAGATCAAAGGTTCAATGAATAGAATTCATTTTCATACATGTGAATTTGATCTAGATCAATTTTATTATATAGATTTAATCTTGGCAAAAAATTGATAACAACCTTATTAATATTTCATCATTTTGCATTCAATACATTTAGGTTTAAGCAATTCTACATGTCAATAATTATGATAAAAACAATTGACAACTATCTATCAATCATCAAATTTAATTAAATACTTTCATTTGTTTTAAATTGCAAATTTTAAATTCAACCATATAATCTATCAAAATTCTAAATTAAACTAATTAATATATATTACTCGTTATATTTATAGAACCTATTTGTAATAAAAATAAATAAATCAAACTCATTTTATTTCTTTATAATTCACATCAATCTCCCTTTAAATTTTCTCATGCAGTGAATTAAAGGAATTCTAGAAAGAAAAACATAGGCCCAGTCATATATTTAATTTTATTGAGATTTGTAGAAAATATTTAGACGAGAAGAAAAACCATTAAAGTTGTGTTGAATTTCCACCAAGAAAAATGTAAAATCCATAAAATTCCCAACAGGGAGCATAGGATCAACAAACATTTGACTTCAAAGGGGAGAAATGGAGATGATCGAGAAAAACCAGTGGACCCAAAGAAACTAGAGAATCCAGAGAAACCTTAGTAGTAACCAGAGGTTTCCGAGGTCCTAGAGATTTTAGAGAAATGAGCATTTCCAGAGGTCTTAGACAAACCAGAGATTTCAGAGGAACTAGAGTAATCAGAGATGGTTCTGGGTAGGCTTTCCTTCATGCTCATCATGACCAAGCTCCTCTTTTGATCATTTCTCTAACGACTTCTACTGAGAAAATGATCAAAATTGTTTGGCAAATAAGTAGACTAAAGATCAACTCTACAATAGTTTGAAAAGATAGAATGAGGAGAAACATCAAAATGTTGGTTTTCCTCACCACCCAAGTTCATCCACTTTTCAGAATGATGCATTTTCAAAGTACCCTAGCTTAGATTCTTGAGCAAGTAAAGTGCCAATAGGTCCAAACAACATCCCTCTTCAATCTAGGAAGCCCAACTTTGCTCCTTCTAAATAGGCCTCTCTATTCCAAAAACAAACTCACCCTCTATGCTTTCAAACCCACTTCTTGACCCCCAGAGTTTTGCCTAGCCACAGGGATCATAGGGTTTAGGGCTTCAAAAAACCCTTTCCTCCTTGCCAAGTCCCTCCCTTTGAACAAAAACTCCAAAAATGGAATAGGAAAGGCATGGGGGGTAAGCTTTTTGTTCTACCTTCAGATTCTCCAAATCCAACAATTGCCTACCTTAAGGAGAATGCCCTTTTTTCACAATGGTGTGGCTATCAAGGGAATAGCAAAGATATTATGTCCTGATGGACCTCTTCTTTTCCAAGAATGATCTTAGTCAGACCATTATAGAATGATTTTTTTCTTTTTAGAGTGTGCGGACTCTACGTTGAAAAATGCAATCATCAATGGCAGTTCACTATTTTTTCAAGGCTCGACCTTCCATTTCTTGGATTGGAAACCAAGCTTTGATCTGGCGAATCACAAATTTCAGAAATCTCCATTATGGCTTTCTCTAGTTGGTTTTCCATTTGAGTTTTTATGTTCAGAGGCCCTTTTAAAGATAGGAGATGCATTAGGATCTCTAGTGGGCATTGAGGAAGACTTCTTGAATGGCCTCAAAGGGGATGTGTGCAATATCTATGTAGAGATAGATCTAAAATTAGGCTTTTACGGTGAACTAGAGATAATCTTAAAAGTGGACAGATGAAAGCACAAAGTTCAGAGATTGGGAAAGGAGATCCCTAGCAAATGCGTTCTTCAAAATCAAATTTTTTGCAACTGCTCGCTGGCTGCAACTAGAGGTGCATTATCTCCACTTCAAGTAGTTGTAGTTTCAAATAATAATGGCTTGAATCCACATAGGGAGGTCAAGGGATTGGTGATTCCAATGGATCCACCTGTTTTAGAAGCTATTCTTACAACCGATGATATGAATCTACAGATGGAAAATAGGGGATTGCCTTCCTCAACTGATTCTCTTGTTCTTGTAGCCTCACGCCATCTTCAAACTCAAAGACCCTCTCAACTCTCAGATGAAAAACCTAAAGAAGTCTCTTCCAGGTGCAGGGTCTCTTTCTTCTCCCCTCCTTCCTCCATCTTTTACCCCTCTCATCCTATCCTTGATAGTTAAGATTCAACCCAATAAAACTGTAAGGAGTTTGTTTAGTCAAAATAAAACCCCTTCTCTGATTAGAGGTGCCTCCAATATATTCTCTTAGAATCCTAGAAAGGTTTTAAAAAGAAAGAATAAACTCAGGTGAAAGCGGCCAATGGGTGCTCCAACATTAATAGAATCAAGCAAAGGTAAATTTATGCCTCTAGCTAACATTTTACAGGAGGAGGATGTTATTGCTAGTGACATAAAAGATGACTTGGAGGTTGAAGATGACTTCTACATCTCAGAAAGAAAGTTTTCCCCAGTTAAAGCCCTACACATTTTTCATCTTAATCCTCTTCTTTCCCCCTTGGAGTCTCCCTCAAAGGATATCCCTGATTGCTCAGTCTCCCCAGTTATAGAGCCTCTGTCATCAAAACATTATTTCAATCTATTGACTAAGATCCCTTATCTGCTCTTCTTGCCGCCTCCATTGATTCCACATGATCTGGATATGCCCATGGATCAATAGACTCAGAGACTCCTTCAGGACTACATATATGATGATGAAGATTTACACTCAGTTTTGGATACTCCCTTAGTTGTAATGCATTCTAAGATCAAGGAGAAAAGGAAACTGGGATTGCATTAGTTTCTAGAAGGAAAGGATAAACCTAATTTTGGATTCCCCCCTCCTAATAAGGGCCGTAGATCTTTGACTGAAGCAAGAACTCAAGATGGGGCAGCAGAGAACCAATCCAAAATTATAGACCTTTGGAAAGTAGGGAAGGGAAACTCCCTTCCTGAACAACAATGAAAATCTTGTCCTGGAACGTTAGGGATCTCAATGTCCCTAACAAAGAGAGGGTGATCAAGAGAAGGATTGTTTTGGTCAAGGCAGAAGTCACCCTCCTTCAAGAAACTAAATTAGATTTCCAGCAAGTTGTTTATTTTGGTGTTGGAATTAGCTCTTTATTTCAAATTGTAAAGCGGAAAATCGAACCCTAGGTGTTCCCCTCACTCCAAGGAGAGAGAAAGGAGGTCACTAGGACTGACGGTTTTCACTTAGGAGAGACTTTACATTCAAAAGAGGGGTTGAAACTCACAAGATCCAATCCCACACAATGCAAGACTAGATTCTAAATGAGTTTCAAGGGTTGAGACAGCAAGGCTACCCTCTTTTGTAAAGAATGTAGATAGAAGGATTGAACTAGGAGGGTATGTGAAAGTAAGAAAGATTCATTTGTAGATAGAAATAGAAACATGGGATGAAGCTACGGACCTGAAATTAGCAGTAAAATGTTGAGACAATGCTGTCTTGCAAGTTTGAGCGAAAGTTGATGGGACGATGGCGCCCAAAGTGCACACGGTCCTCCAAAAAATCCGTGAAACAAAGGGGGATTTGTTCGTATCTGCACAAGGGTTCCAGATCTTCAATTACAGCCACGTACCTGCAACCTACACACAGAAAAGAGAGGACGATTGGGGGGTTAGGGATTAGGGGTTTTCCTTTAGGTCAAACCTCGGTTTTGGAATTAACCAAGAAATGAGAATGCTGTAAATGTTTGTAATGTAATCAAGTACTGATACCTTGTTGTAAGAATGTTTGTATTCTTACATGTGAAGGTTTGTATGTTGTATATGATCTCCTCTTCAATGGTTGAATCCTTGTCTTGAATGCAACACTTAGCCTTGAATGGAGACTTAGAATGCTCAATTGCTTGAAGGAATGCTTGAATGCTTGAATGCTTGAATGCTTGAATGCTTGAATGCTTGAATATCGCTTTCGCCTTTTGTACGCATATGTTTTTCCTCTTACCATCTACCATCTACCATCTTTGAGAGGGGAAATGTAGTTTATATACTTGTCAATTAGGGTTAGGAGACTGATTTTTCCGACCTTAGGCCGACCCAAGAACATTATTTTCCAAATTGCAAACTTGAAGACCCGATGCCCCATAAGAGACCGGGCCCAAAATAGGGCCAGGGACCAGGGCGCTGGGCGCCATGGTCCTGAGGGACCAGGGTGCTAGGCGCCATGGTCCTGAAGGACCAGGGTGCTGGGCGCCATGGTCCCACCTCCTGGGACAGCAGGGTGCAAGGAAGACCAGGCCAAGGTGTAGAAAAGATGAAGTTTTTGATGTCGTAAATAGGTTTCGGGGTCTCCATTCAGGTTTAGTGTTGCGTCGCCATCGTGAAGACCCAAATGCAATCGAAATTGCAAGTGTCACAATTTTAGGACACTACATTTAGCCCCCACTTTAGCGGGAGTATAAGCGTACGCCCATACTTCCGGTAAAGTACAAGGAAACAACATTGAAAGACTTTCACCATGTCAAGGAGGCAAGATACACCAAGCCCCCAGTGGACTAGGGATCTTACAACTTCGATTGACAAAGTAAAAGGGAAGATCACGAGGGAGAACCATGACTATCAGTAGTAAGGTTCCCTCACTATGAGTCATGCAAGAAAAGTACCAAAAATTTTCAAGGCAAAGCTAAGTTCGCCAAGAAATTTTCAAGTATCTTGAAGAGATATGGACGGGGTGTATGCCCCCCTACGTTAAAGCGATTGCACACACCTCATCGGGGGTGATTTCTTTAAGGTAGTGATACACATAAGAAATGAGACGGGAAAGGAGCACGTTATCACAAAGATTTAGCCCCCAAGTGTGAGATAAACCCAAGGATAATAGACACAAAAAACAAAGCACGAGGTGACTTCGCTTTCCTCGGGGTCAGTATACTGAATGATAATTCATGTATATCATATGTATGTATGCATAATTGTTCTTCATTCCCCAATCAAGGAAGGTCACCTAGAAGAAGGGAACACATGTGTCTTTTGAGTCAACATGAGAGAGACCAAAAGAGATCTCAATGCTTTGCATCGTCCTCAAGTAGACAACACTAAGGACAACAAATAGAAGAATGAGAATAACACATAGAAGAAGTAACAAAAGAAAGAGAGGAGGAGAGAGTCTGCTATGCTAATGAAACTAGTCTAGCATGTCATCCACCCCCCGATCTTGCTGATCAATATTTCGGGAAGGCAGGAAACACGCTAGAGGAGGAACATCCAACACAACAGATGGAGCTATCACAAGATCCAAACAAGGGCTATGTTCATGTTCCAAGCCATGTTGTTCTTGTCTAGGAGCTAGAATAAGTGCTTTAGAAAATTTGTTAGATAAATGGTTATCAACATCAACATATTCATATTCACTATCAGAAGAAAGAGGAGTAACATTTTCATCATGAATAACATTTTCATCTATATCATCATCAAGATTTATGAAAATAGGATCTTTCACTTGCACAGGATCAAAACCATCATGCATCTTATGCTTAGGAGATTTTGGAGAAAATGGAATAATACTAGTTGAAGGTGTTTTTGGGGATTGCAAAGTTTGAGAAGCAGCTGCCTGAGCTCTAAGACGACGCTTTCGTCGGCGTTCATGCGCAGAACGATTTCGTCTAGTCTTAGTAGGAAGTTGAGAAGATTGAGGAGGAGGAATGTTCTCATCCTTATCACTTGGGTGTTTAGGTTGTGGTCTCTTAGGTTGGATAATAGGAGAAGAGGAAGGTCTCTTCTCTTTATAAAGGGAAGGAGGAGGAACTGCTCCATATAAAGGAGGAATATTTGGTTTAGGAAGGAGACCAAGTACATCATGACAAGGAGGTATAGGTCTACTTTTAGAAAGTTTATTAGACATAGACATAGTCACATCCATAGGAATGGGTTGGGAATCTTCTTGAGGAAAGACATTAGTTTTATCTTTCAAAGGAAGAACTTCCTTCTCAAGAATGTTAGGAATATCAATTTTGGGTGTTCGAGGTTCACTTAGAGATAGGATCATATCTTTTTTCCACTTTTGATAAGATTTGAAAAGATGATCACTTCGCGGTGGAAGAGATTGGAATTGTTTAGGCCAAAAATAATCAATAGGAACGCTAGAAGTTCTTTCAGCTGGTTTAAAGAGACTATGATTGACAGTAACAACTTCACCATTATGGGGAAATTTCAAACACTTGTGAATAGGAGAAGCAATAGCTTTCATGGAAGATAGCCAAGGATAGCCTAGCTTCACACAAAATTGTTCGAATGATGGAATAATAGCAAAGCTCACATCAAGGGATTTGTTATGGACCTCAATAGGTAATGTAATAGAACCAATTGCAGGAGAAGAAAATGCATCAAATAATTTCACAACCACATTTGTTTTGTCATAGATCACTTGATTTAATTGCAAAGTAAAAATAAATTCTTCAGTAATGACATTAACCATGAGAGAAGGATCAATAAGAACTCCACGGCAAGGTGTATTCTTGACTTTTGCAACTATATATAAAGGACCATCAGGTGCCCTGATAGTTTCACTAGAATCAAATGTGATGGAAGGTTCTTTAGGGATTTTCTGCTGCTCTACAAAGTTAATCACATTCGGAGTCATAGACACAACACCATCAGGTGAGAAAGAGGAATCATTAGTCTCAATCACATTAGAGGTATGAGAAGGTAATGGATCAATAAAAATCTTAAGATTTTGGTTAGGAAGAGCTACAGATGTATTTCCTTTACCATTCACACCTGAAACAGAGATAGTATTATTATCAATCAAATCTTGAATTTTACCCTTTAAAGAAAAACATTTTTTAGTATCATGCCCAGGTTGACGATGAAATTGACAAAAAGATTTGTTATCAAAATAGGGTGAATTAATCTTTGCAGGATCTATTTGCTTTATAGGAGGGAGAGTAAGCACATTTTGTTCCAATAACTTATTCATAATACTATGCAATGATTCATTCAGAGGAGTAAAATTTCTTTCTTTCTTGAAAAACTTAGAAATAGGAGGCACACCTGATGCTGCATTCACATTGTTGTTGATGATGTTTTCATTGAACTTAACGGACTCTCTATTCGGTTTAAACTTCCCAAATGGTTGTTGACTACTATCACCCTTATCACTCGGAGCCATAGGATTTGCTTGTTCCATTACTCACTATCAGTTGATAATTGTGAAGAGTTGCACACAACTGTTGGAAAGAAGTAAACTCAGAAAATAGAAGTTTTTCTCTAATATCTTTTTGTAAATTAGAAATAAAGATTCTTTGAATATCATTGTCAGGCACTGGAAAAGAAATTGTAGCATACAAATGCTTATATCTACCAATGAAATCAGTCACTTTTTCTTTAACACCTTGTTTACAATGCATTAAATCAATCAAAGTAACTTTAGGACTTATATTGTTTTGAAATTGTTGAATAAAAGCATTTGCAAGTTGTTGGAAAGAAGTAATAGAATAGGAAGGCAATGAGCAATACCATTGTAGCACCTTATCTCTTAATGTCCTAGTAAACAGTTTTGCAAGCAACCTTTGGTCATGAGCAAAATCGGTACATATTGTTTGAAAAGTCTTAACATGTGTTAGAGGATCACCTTTACCATTATAAAGCTCCAGCTACGAGATTTCAACATGCTTAGGGGGGATAGCTCGAACAATGTCAAGAGAAAGTGGGCTCACAACATCAAATGTGGGCACACTAAACTTAGATTGATTCATAGAAGCAATTTGTTGCTGTAGAGAAGAGACAGTTTGTGCAAGATTGTTAATGGTCGCTTTAGTCGAAGAGTTCATATTAGACGTGTTAGATTGTGATGGAGGTATTATGTTATTGAAAGAAGGTATTGATTGAGAGTAAGGTGGTGGGACACTATGATAGTTAGTCATAGGAGATGATTGGAAAGGAGGAACACTACAAGGAGGAATGGAATGATTAAACAAATTGCCCCCTTGCATCATGTTCATTTGTGGAGATGTAATAGGAACACTCATTGAAGGAATGAATGAAGAAGTTGGATTAAATGAAGGAAGAGGGTTGATTGAAGAAGAAGGATTGCCCCCATGACTGGTGATCATAGGTGGAATGTCTTGTATTGAAGTAGTCATTATGTTTGATGTAAAAGTAGGTATACTAGCAATAGAAGTTGTCAAAGGAATAGAATGATTGACTTGAGTAGGAGGTTGTGTATAACCTAAAGTTTCGGCACAACTCTTCATAGGCATCACATTTGAATCCACAATGTGTGCAATACCACGCAAAATATCAATTCCATTCTTATCACTTTGAACCATATGTTTTAGACCCTTAATTAAGGAAAGAGCTTGACTACCGGGGTATTCTTGAGACATCCATTACTGAAAATCATCAAATTGGTTATCCAATTTCGAAAGTTGTTCTACAGAAACCTCATGGAGAGCTTCTTCATCATTAAGAGGATTAGAGGAATTACCTGTGTCCTTGTTAAAAAGGCCATTCAAATTAGGTTCCATCTCCTCGGTAATTAAACCTTGGAAAGACTTAATTCTAAGGCTTCGTCTAATGGGAATAGTGTAAGTAGGGCTTATTGCTGTAAAACTCATGCACTAAAGAGAGAGAGAAGATTTTGAATTTAGAGGTAGCAAATTTCAATAAAATTAGCCAATCTCCTGGATTTAAGCTGTTAAATGCAATCATAACAATCTCCCGAAATTTCAGAAAAAATGTTAGGGACCGTGGCGAACGGAGTGCACACGGTCCTCGCAACTTTTTGTGAAATTTTCAGAGATGAAAGTTATGATGATTTTAAAGCTAATTTGAAAAAATTGAGTGATTTTACGATCTGTAGATAGGCCAAATTAAAGTTGCAATCTCAAAATTGAACCCTACCAAGATTGTTGAAAAATGCAAAATTTGAATTTTGAAAAAGAGAGGGAAACTGAAATTTTGAATTTTATGATTTTAGAGGGCATACTAAAAGAAATGCAAGCTTTGAAATTTAAAAGTTGACTCAATTTCATGCAAAATTTAATTTTGAAAGCGGAAATCAAAGTTGTTGCAATCAAACACTTAATTTCAAAAGTCACAAATTGCAAAAATTTGAATAAAGCATTGAAACTTTGAATGAATGCCAATACACTTTTCAGATTTAGGACAGTAAGAAACACAATTTTAACACAAAATTTCAATTTCAACAATTTTTGAATGATTAGAAGCCTTAATCCAAGCAATCACTAGACCAACTTTGACTTTAATTTTGAAAGTGTTAGAATTGATGAAATCAGCCAAGATTCTGGATTTTAGCAGAAAAATACAGTAAGATCTAGCTCCCAAAATTTTGAAAAAAATGTCGGGGACAATGGCGCTCGGGGTGCACACGGTCCTCGCAACTTTTTTCAAAATTTTCAGGGATGAAAGATATTATGATTTTGTTGCGGAATCCAAAGTTATAGCCGATTTGGAGGTGTTTTGATCAGTAAAATCATCGGTCAAAGGTTGAATCAAGAGGGTTTAAAAATTAGGGTTTTGACACTTAACCACTTAATTTTCAGAGTTAAAGCACAAATATGAATTGATATTTTGCAATAGAAGGGTAGATCTGAAACAAGCATTAACCATTAAACATTTCGCAAGCTCAATTACTAAAAAGAAAATTTAGGGTTTTCATGCAATTAACCTCTAAAATTTGTAAAAGATCAAACATGGAAATGTAATTAAGGAGGCAAATTTTTTCAGATCTAACCATGAATAATCAAAATTAGGATGTTCACATCGGGTTCACCAAAATGTAAAGCGGAAAATCGAACCCTAGGTGTTCCCCCCACTCTAAGGAGAGAGAAAGGAGGTCACTAGGATTGACGGTTTTCACTTAGGAGAGAATTTACATTCAAAAGAGGGGTTGAAACTCACAAGATCCAATCCCACACAATGCAAGACTAGATTCTAAATGAGTTTCAAGGGTTGAGGCAGCAAGGCTACCCTCTTTTGTAAAGAATGTAGATAGAAGGATTGAACTAGGAGGGTATGTGAAAGTAAGAAAGATTCATTTGTAGATAGAAATAGAAACATGGGATGAAGTTGCGGACCTGAAATTAGCAGTAAAATGTTGAGACGATGCTGTCCTACAAGTTTGAGTGAAAGTTGATGGGACGATGGCACCTGGAGTGCACATGGTCCTCTGAAAAATCCGCGAAATGAAGGGGGATCTGTTCGTCTCTGCACAAGGGTTCCAAATCTTCAATTATAGCTGCATACCTGTAACCTACACACAAAAAAGAGAGGATGATTGGGGGGTTAGGGATTAGGGGTTTGCCTTTAGGTCAAACCCCGATTTTGGAATTAACCAAGAAATGAGAGTGTTGTAAATGTTTGTAATGTAATCAAGTACTGATACCTTGTTGTAAGAATGTTTGTATTCTTACATGCGAAGGTTTGTATGTTGTATGTTTTATATGATCTCCTCTTCAATGGTTGAATCCTTATCTTGAATGCAACACTTAGCCTTGAATGCAGACTTAGAATGCTCAATTGCTTGAAGGAATGCTTGAATGCTTGAATGCTTGAATGTTTGAATATCGCTTTCGCCTTTTGTACGCATATGTTTTTCCTCTTACCATCTACCATCTACCATCTCTGAGAGGGGAAATGTAGTTTATATACTTGTCAATTAGGGTTAGGAGACTGATTTTTCCTACCTTAGGCCAACCCAAGAACATTATTTTCCAAATTGCAAACTTGAAGACCCGATGCCTCATAAGAGATTGGGCCCAAAATAGGGCCAGGGACTAGGGCGCTGGGCGCCATGGTCCTGAGGGACCAGGGTGCTGGGTGCCATGGTCTTGAGGGACTAGGGCACTGGGCACCATGGTCCTGAAGGACTAGGGCATTGGGCGCCATGGTCCCACCTCTCGGGACAGCAAGGTGCAAGGAAGACCAGGCCAAGGTGTAGAAAAGATGCAGTTTTTGATGTCGTAAATAGGTTTCAGGGTCTCCATTCAGGTTTAGTGTTACGTCGCCATCGTGAAGACCCAAATGCAGTCAAAATTGCAAGTGTCACAATTTTAGGACGCTACACAAACATCTCGTCAATCAACAGTTGCTTCAGAAGGGGCCTCTAGGGGTCTAATGATAATCTAGAAGCCTTCTCAAGTTCATGTGAAAGGTGTTGCTTCTAATGGAAATTAGTTGCTAGTAAAGATCACTCACCTTCAGAAAAATTCTTTCTTTTTTATCATTAATATTTATGGACCAATGTCTCCTCAAAATAGGTGGCTCCTCTGTCTATCCCTTGACGGGGTCATATCCCAACTATCTGATCAACAACTCATTATAGGAGGTGAATTCAATGCCATCAGGTATGCATCAGACAAAAGGGGAGGCATTATTAGGTTAGGGAGATCTCAACAAGATTTCAATGATTGGATAGATAGGAATGGGTTATTAGAAATTTACTCAGGGGACTCCTTTACATGGACAAATAGGAGAAAAGGCTTTAGTAATATCTCAGAGAAAATTTATAGATTTTTCTGGCTGGGGGATCTCAGATCTTTTCCTTTTTTCTTTGAGTGTTCAGTTCTATCTTGTTCAAGATCAGACCACTTCCCCATTATGCTCTCCCTTCAAGGTGTCCTTGATACCTCTAAATCTCCCTTTAGGTTTGAGAATATGTGGATGAAAGACCCAAATTTTATAACTTTGGAGAAGATTGGTGGAAAGAAGAATCTTTTGAAGGCTCCAAACTCTATTGCTTCATTTCAAAGTTAAAATTTGTAAAACAAAAGCTGTTACAATGGAATTACCAAAATTTTAAAAACATTTTTTCCTCTAAAAAATCTTTAGAAGAGTAGTTGGCAGTTCTAAATGATAAAATTATTTTTGAGGGCATGGATCAAGAATCCTTTGAATAATAAAAGAGTCCACTCATAGAGTATGAGGATATCCTATCCAAAGAAGGAATTTTCTAGAGGTAGAAGTCTAGGGAGAAATGGCTTCAGATGGGAGTCAAGAATAGGAAGTTCTTCCACGATGTGACAAAGATTCACAGGAGTAAGAATTGGATTTATAAATTGGATTTGAATTATAGTCAAACTATAGAAGATCCTGAAGAGATTAAGAGAGAAATTATTTCATATTACTCTAATCTTCTAAATGATGTTGCAGGCTCCCACTTGATAGAGCAAGAAAATTTCTTGTCTTTGATTTCAAAGATTATTACAGATGAACAAAATCAGAAATCAAAAGAGTAATTATCTCTGGAAGAAGTATCTCAAGCTCTCAACCAGCTTCCTTTGAGGAAGGATCCTAGCCCAGATGGCTTCCCTACTGACTTTTTCAAGAAATGGTGGTATGTTTTGGGACAAGAACTTACTGAAGCCTTAGAATGTGCAAGAAGATCAGGCAACATGCTCAGAGAAATCAACAATATGCTCATAGATCTTATTCCAAAAAAGGAGAAAGCATCTAACCTAAGGGATTTTAGGCCTATCTTGCTATGCAACACAGTTTATAAAATCCTCTCAAAAGTCATGGAAAATAGAATGAAGCTCCTTATGGACTACATTATATCAGATGAGTAGAGTAGATTTGTCCGTAGCCGCTCAATTCTTGATGGGTTCATTGTGGCTCAAGAAGCCATCCACACTCTTCAAAGCATGAAGAGACAAGGTATGATAATCAAGTTAGATATTTCAAAAGCTTATGATAATGTAGATTGGTGGTTCCTTTGCAAAATTATGCAGGCTTTTGGTTTTGACAAAAAATGGGTCAACTGGGTCTATGAATGCATTTCTACACCCAAATTTTTAATCTTGATAAATGGAAAGCCAACAAGTTTCTTCTCTTCTTTAAGGGGCATCTGACAAGGAGATCCCATATCACCATTTCTCTATATTATAATGGTAGAATCTTTAGGGAGGGCAATTAAATCAAGATAATCTAACAAAGTTTTGGAGGGAGTCAAAGTAACCATAAATTATGTTGTCACACACCAACAATTTGCAAATGATAATGTTTTGCTGGGTGCAACAAAAGTCAAGGAAGCAACTCAATTAAAAATGCTTTTGGAATTCTTTGGAAAGGCCTCAGGACAAATCGGCAACAAAGAAAAATCAAAAGTTTTCTTTTTCTCCACTCCCATCCCCATACAGGCTAAGATCCTAAGAATTTTCAACTGCAAAGCAAGCACACTCCCATGCATACTCCCAGGCATTCCAATTGACAAAGGACTAAGGAACACTAAGATTTGGGATCCTCTAAAGCTAAAGATGGATCATAATACAAAATCTTGGAAGGGTAAATGTCTTTCATGGGCTGGTAGATTAGTTATGCTCCAAACAATGATTTTGGCTCTTCCCATTTACCTTTTATCCTTTTTGTCTTTAATTTCTAGTGCAAATTCCTTCATCATCAAGAAGATGAGAATTTTTTTTTGGCAAAACACTGAAGAAAAGAAAAAAATCACCCTAATTGTATGGGATAAAATTATCAAACCTAAATCAATGTGGAGTTTAGGAATTAAAGATCTTAAACTGCAAAACAAAGCCCTAGGAGCCAAAATAGTCTGGAAGTTCATAAAAGATCCCAAAGCAACATGGGTTAAGATGATGGCACTAAATATCTACGAGATGAGGATCCCCAAAACTTCCTTAGAGATAACTCTCATCTGAAGGGTTCTAGAACTTGGAACTTCATTGTCTCTTGTAGAAATTTAATTTCAGACTCCCTGTCTTGGGATATTCATGATTTAACCTTTAGCCTCTTTTGGGAAGACTAATGGGGAGGATACCTTAGTATTTCAAGTTCTCTTAACATTCCAGCAATAGAGCACTGACTTAAGTCAGTGATTATATAGTTTTGGAAAGGACCTCTAGCATGTAAGGATGGAGTTGGAAGTCTATGGAAGGATTGCCTATTCTGTTAGGATTGATGATAGTCCTAAAGATATTGAGAGGGGGGGTGAATCAGTATCTAACTAGTTAACAAAATTTATGACCCTATTAAGTATTTTGCATTCCAAAACAATGTACAAGTAAACAAGAATTAATGTAGTAAATATGAATAATAAAGACAACATAGAAAGCACACCATAACACAAGATTTTTGGCAAGGAAAACTAATGTGGGAAAAAACTCGGTGGGATTTGTGACCTGCAATATTCACTCATTGTCCAATGAATGGATATTACTTACAATGAGGTGCTTGCACATGCAGGAAGGCCAACTACCTAGAGCTCACTGCTCAAATACAAAAGGAAGACACACTAACTTAAAAAAATGGATTATGAGAATCCAATATAATGTATTTCTACAAAACAACATCCGCTATGCCAGGTTTAGTACCGGTTTAAGCTCACACTATAACCATAAACCCTTATACAAAATTTTCCTTAATATTCGCTCATCATGTTCATCCTATCTATGTCCATACCATCATAAAAATGATTCACAAGATCTCATACATATATGAGTCTTATTACAATATGCCATGTCGGCTTACAAAAGGATATTTACAATTAAATACAATAAGCAAAATCCTGTTAGCTGGGGTGCCGGTATACATTGTTGTCACTGTCGATGAACTATTTGTCGGTGAACTGTCTGTCGGTGTCGGTACCTGCTGATGCCATAAGATTGCAAGGTTTCCATCAATGACAACACCTTCAATCACCTTCAAGTCTCATTGGAGTGTGCAATGCCAACAATCTCCCCCTTTAGCATTGATGGCAACACTCATGAGAAAAATCCAAAAACTGTCACAAAAATGAAGTCCAAAATTTTACCAAAAATGTGTGCTCCCCCTGAGCAGATGATCTCTTCTGAAAGTAATTTTTCTTTGTTCTACTACTCCCCCTTTGACATCAATGACAAAGGTTGTCAAAATTGTCAAATGAGTGCAGTTTTCAGCTTGAACTTTGTAACCAATTGGTTACAATCTAGAATAAGTCTGCTAAAACCAAATTCAAGCTCTGAATAAACCTGTTACTATCCTTCAAGTCTACCTTAGTTCTTTGAATTGTACCGGTGAGATGATGCATTTGTTCTTTCAGTGTCTTTTGACCTTGAATTAGTGCCGCAAAGATTTCTTTCCACAGAGAGATAAGATTATCTAACTTAGGACTGAGTTTGCACTTAAGCTCTCTAGCTTTTGCCTTTATCCTTTCCTTCTCTTTCTCTAACTTATTCAATTTCTCCTCAAATCCAGCAATTTCCTACTCAATAACTGACATTGGTTGAGATGAACCAATGATATTATCAGCTATGTCATCAATTTCCTTTTGAACTTTGCTGATTTATTTGTCAATATCCATTGTCAAAAGATTTGTCTTGCAAGTATCTCTCTACAGTTCCTTGAACTCCAAAATTGTTCCATTGAGTACTGGTAAAAGTGTATTGATGTGTTCCATGCACTTGTTTATTGTTTCCTCAAAGAGTTTTCCTTTTTCCTTCTCCATTTTCTCCTTGAATGTGTCTTCATTTATTTGGTCAACTATCAGTATATTGCCAGTAATGTATTTAGACAATGTGTCTAACTGACTCAAAGAATCCTTATTATCTACAATGCTTTGTGGTAATCTTTCTCTTGTTTTCATTTTTGCTTTGAATGTTTGGAAATACTCAGTGATATTGTTGTCCTTGTCTATCCCCATACCGGTGAAGATATCTAATAGTTGTTTGCCTACCAGTATATCATAACCAAAGTCTTTCTTGTCAATACTAGGAACCTCTTTTGTAAGATATAGTATCAGACATACAAGTAGATTGCCAAAATGAAAAGTACCTTTCTTGTCACCTTTTATCTTCTTCAGATTGTCTATCAATTCAGCTTTTAACCACTCACATACATCTATCTTTGCATTTTCATGGACCATATCATATGCACTTTTAATACATAGACTAGAAACTGAGTTCAGTCGGTTTGCATGGGTGGCCTTATAACCTAAAATCATTCTTATGAATCTAACATTCACATCCACAACATCATTTACTCTTAGAGATCTGCTATCATGGGTTGCTCCTATCAATGTCATCACTGTGTTATTGGGAACCTTCTTAGTTTTATCTAGCCTGCTACCGGTGGAGGGTAAGCTAGTCACTGCCCTAATTGCTTTCTTAGTGATTTTGTGAATAGAGTCTAGCCAAAAGAATTCACCATGAACTCTACTAAGCATAGTCCTTACTACCTCCTTAGGAAATTCTGGGATGTCTAAGATCTCCACAAAACCTAAAGTCTCAATAACCTTATGTTCGGGTTTCACAATTCAATTTTCATCACAAATAACATTTTTATACATTTTCAATATTTCTTCTAAACCTAATTCCTCAATATGGCAATGAATATAGATTCTAGGGTCTTCTACATATGCAACTCCTTTTGGAATTTTTGAAAAAGCACCTAGGGTATCATGTTGTTTTGCTATCTCGAGGATGATCTTAAAAACTGGCCTAGGTCATTTCACTTCTATAATAGTAGGGTTTGTAATAAATTTTAGAGTAGAGGAGGAAGCCATTGATAAATACCTTAATCTTCCTGATAGGTTTGAATGCTTGAAAGAACTTGTTACACTTCTCTCTAAGGATTCCTTCGCTTAGATTTTTGCACTCTCAAAAAGTTTGAATGCTCAGTGAATGAAAAAGAGGGAAAAACACTGATTTATAATGTCTTTTCCTTCAACAACCACAATAAATGCTTGCCGGTTAAGTGAAACTTAACACATCTATCGGTAAAGAAGAAGTCCATCATCTTACCATCAACCGAGGGTAAATTTACATGATTTTCAACTTGTTTAAATACCCCCAAAAGGTTTCTTTTCAGTTGGATGAAGAATCTCCTGCCGGTGGAGTAATACTTTATTCTACCAGTGAAGGAATAGTCTCATCAACATTCTAATCTCTCTTTCTAATCCATTGTTTTGAAAATTGTTTCTTTACCTCATCTACCTTCTCTTTTCCTTTCAAACAGGGTCCTTTATTATTTGCCGATGAAGTCTTACTTCTACAAAATTTTGCAATATGTCCAATCTTGTTGCAAGCATAACAAGTCACATTGTTTTTCTGAATTGCCTTTCCATATCCTATGCCAGTTTGTGTTCTGCATTGGTTAGATAAGTGCGTAAATCTTCCACAAACATAACATCTTACATTCATTTTGTAGTTTTCTGAAATATGACCATTTTTTTTTCCATTTGGAGCATTGACCAATGGGTGCATTAATGTTCTGATTGTTTCTAGATCTACACTTATTTTCTCTATGACCATACTTGTTATAGCTAAAGCATTTTCCATTAAATTGGTAAGCGTTAGGCTGTCTTACTAGTTTACTGTGATCATGATTGTTTGCAGTATTGGAGCTTTCACCAACTTCAAATCCAAGTCCATTAGTATCTCCATTAGGTTTCTAACTTTTTAGCATATCATCAAGTTCTTCTGAACTTTTCTTGAATTTCTCTTTATGTTGATTTGTAGTAGCCAACTCATTTTCCAAAATTTATTTCTATCTCATAAGTTCAGTTTTATCATGTTCCATGTGAATCAGATATGTCTTTAACATATCATTTTCATGATTGAGTCTTAGATTTTCATTTCCAACATCATTGAGTCTCCTAGTCAAGTCATCTTCATTCTTCTTTCTGTCTTCAATGTCTTTACAAAACCTCATAGTCATGTCTTGCATCTCATTCCTCATAGTACTATTTTCTTGCCTCAATTTGTTCACAAGATCATTAAGAGTTTCCTTTTCATCATCATCACTCTGCATCTTCTCATGAAGTTCTTTTCTTTTGTTCCTAGCAATAGTGAGATTTTATTGAAGTCTTTGAATGAATTCCTATGCAGTCCTCAGATCATCTTGAAGTTTGATATTCTTGAACTTTTCTGCATCAAAGTCTACAAGAGCTCCTTCTAATTACTTTCTCAATTTTTCTATCTACATCAGTGTTAGAATCTTCCTCAAGCTGTTAGGCTTTTAAAAATAGAGGGCCAGGCTCTGATACCAATTTTTAGGATTGATGATAGTCCCAAAGATACTGAGAGGGGTGGGGGTGAATCGATATCTAACCGGTTAACATAATTTCTGACCTTATTAAGTATTTTGCATTCCAAAATAATGTACCAGTAAACAACAATTAATGCAGTAAATATGAACAATAAAGACAACATAGAAAGTACACGATAACACAAGATTTTTGGTGAGGAAACCTGATGTGGGAAAAACCTTGGTGGGATTTGTGACCCATAATATTCACTCACTGGCCAATTAATGTATATTACTTACAATGGGGTGCCTCCGCATGCAGGAAGGCCAACTGCCTAGAGCTCACTGCTCAAATACAAAAGGAAGTCACACTGACTTGCAAAAATGGATTATGAGATTCCAATATAATGTACTGCTACAAAACAACATCTGCTATGCCAGGTTTAGTACCGGTTTAAGTTCATACTATAACCATAAATTCTTATACAAAATCTGCCTTAATATTCGCTCATCATGTTCATCCTATCTATGTCCATACCATCATAAAAATGATTTACAAGATCTCATACATATATGAGTCTTATTACAATATGCCATGTCAGCTTACAAAAAGATATTTACAATTAAATACAATAAGCAAAATCCTATCGACTGGGGTGTCCGTATACATTGTTGTTGCTGTTGGTGAACTATCTACCAGTGAAGTGTCTGTCGATGCTGGTGCCATAAGATTGCAAGGTTTCCATCAATGACAACACCTTCAATCACCTTCAAGTCTCATTGGAGTGTGCAATGCCAACATATTCCAGTTACTGAAATAAATCAACTTTTAGATCTTATAAGAGCAAGAAATATCAACCCTAGAAGAGGGAAAGATACTCTAATCTAGGTTTCCTCGAAAATGGGTCAATATAATACCAAAGATGGCTACAGAGTTCTAGCTAACTCTCAAAATCAAGAGGAACAAGACATTCCAATTAGGCTCTTTTTGAGCAGTAAGGTCATTCCAAAAGCAGGGATTTTTGCATGGTTAGCCTTCAAAAAGAGAATTCTTACGACAAAAAGTTTACTAAAATGGAATATGAAGGGCCCTCTAGATGCATCATGTGTAAAGCCCATGTAGAAACAATTGACCATCTTCTCTTGAATTGCCCCTTTGCCTCAAAATGTTGGGGATGACTTTGTGCAAAATTGGGGTAGATATAAGTATTTCCTAATGACATAATCTCCCTTTTCCAATGCTGGCCTCTCTCTCTGAAGGAAAGCACTTTGAACTAGATGCTGGAAATTTCTCCATCCTGCCTTGTTTGGGAAATCTGGAAAGAAAGGAATCGAAGACTCTTTGATAATAAAGCCATGAGATTTGAATCATTTTTAAGCTCAATTGAAACCTCAATTGTTGAGACAGTAAACTACAAACTAGCTTTCTCAATAGACTCATCCAAAAGTTTCTCCTCTTGGGATGCAAGTATAAGAAATAACTGGGAAGGAATCAAGATTCCTCCTTCTTTTGGGAAAAAACCTAATGCTTGAAAAGAAGCCATTTGGAATCCTCGTAAGAATGGATGGTTAAAACTAAATTTTGATGGAGCCTCCAAAGGTAACCTAGGCCCTTCAGGCACATGATATGTGATTAGAGACCACTCAGGGTCAATCATTGGAAAAATGGCCAAGCCAATGCCACTAGACACCAATAACATAGCAAAATTTAAAGCTTTACTGTTAGGCCTAATGGATTGCATCAATAATGGGTTAAGAAACATCATAGTGGAGGGAGATTCAGAGATAGAAATCAATGTAATCAAATTGCAGAAAACCCCAAACTGGCGACTACAGGCGATTCTGGATAGCATAACTGACAATTTGGTGAATCTTGAGCAGTATGAGGTTAAACATATCTACAAAGAAGCGAATACAGAGGCATATGCTCTCTCAAAATTTGCAACAAAAAGCATTTCTATTCACTGGTGGAAGCAGGGAGGCAATCATCAAGGCTAACCTATAGAGGTTTTAATTTTAAATTTTGTAGCAATGGTTTCCTCTGTTTTGATGAGAGCATGACAAGAATTCTCAAAATCAACCTAATTTGCCTAGCAGAGCCTTTCCTTTTCATTTTTTCAAACTTAATCTTTGGCGTTAAAGTTTGGTGGAACAACTGCTTCTTTGAATTCAAAATTTTCTGCCAACTCTAAGAGATGAAATTTACATGCCATCGGTAATGTCACTTATTCTTGGTCTTGTGAAAATAGAATTCTGCCACTTGCCTCCTGAAAATACAGCCTACGGTCTACCGTCATTCTTATATATAGTAGGAGGCATGTATTGTCCACATGGTAGAGATAAATCCATTAGTCGGGAGATATGGCATGATTAGAGACAGATATATCCTTTGCCACCTTTGCAGGCGAATTCATTGCAAGGCATATCTCATAAATGCATATTGAAGAAAGTGCCATAAAACCTTTCCTAATCTTTCTTTGCAAGTTATTAACTATTCTATCTCTACAAGTGCATTCAAAACAAGTTAAGCTGCTTCAGACCCTCAACAATCTTCAAGGTGACACAAAATTTGGAAGCTATGTTTGGTGAGGATCCGTTTGGGTTCATTATGAGTGTTTATCCAAGGACAACTTCATTCTTTGGTGTAGACACTCCCATCTCCCTTTCGGCTTCCACCCACGAAGTTTCATTTAGGAATATCATAGATTTAAGGCTAAAGAGGCTACTGCTATATCCCAAACCAACGGTCATCCTAGTTGTAAAGCTTATCTTGGGAAGTGGACATATTAGTAGGAAGGAATACCCCTGTGACAATACCAGTATTTCATCTAGGTTTCTCACCTCTCTCATGGACTTAAAGCTAGACACACAAGAAGTTTGGACCCTCACCAAGAGGTTATTCCCAAATGACATTCTATTGGAATTGCAATCCTTAATAAGGTGTGTCATGATTTAGGGGCTCATCGATCGAGTGAGAGAATTCTCTTCAATGTTCTCGATGAGCTTATCAAATTTTACCCTTTTCTACTTAATCTTACGAGCAAAGACCTTGCCAAACATAGATCATTCGTAGGTATGGGACTTAGATTCCTCAAATGGCACTTTCTTGGGGAGAATCCAGAAGATTTGGGTAGGGAGGAAGAGATTCTTGAATTTGCTAGGCTTAATGGTATCTTGCCCACAAAAATAGAAGAGGAACCCCATGCAGAACCGAGCATGAGAGGTAGTGGCAGAGGTTCGGGTCATAGTTCTAGCCAGGGTCAAGGACGTCCTCTGAGTAGAGGCTGCGGAAGAGGCAGAGCTCTAAAGCCTCCTGAAGAGCTAGATGAAGACCCTTAATCAGATAGGTTATCCATGTTGGGAGTTTTCCTTTGAGACGTTGCAGAGCCTTTAGCTGTCTGCTTAGTTTTTTAGGAAAAATTTAATAAAATTTCTTTGTTAAAGTTAAACTTTTATATACTCTGCTAAGACTTTGATTATCATAGCTTCTTACTTTGTAGGTATTTTGAAAAGCTGAAGAGGTTTCATAAGGTTTAATGTTTTTAAGATAAACTTATTTTCATTCCAAGCTCAAAATTTTTTGTAGGCATTGGAGTTAGTTTCCCTCTTTATGCATACTCAGGGATTTGGTTTCAAAATGTTTGTCTTAGGCCCTTTGGGATTTTTGGAAACCTGAACTTTTATGTTGTAATCACTTTTATCAATTAATATATAACTATGGCTCTGCCTTTATCGATAAAAAAAAAATAGATGGTAAGAAGTTAGAGAGGCAACTTCATCCAAACTTACATGTTTTGAAAATGCTCATGATTTAGCTAGAAAAGAATTAGTCAATTTTTTTTCATATAAAAACTGTTTATGGTGAAAAATGGAAACAACAACATTGAAAGACTAAATAGATTCAACCACAAAACCCTAGCCTAATGATCAACAAAGATCCACCATAACATATGAAGATTACCTAAGGCAACACAAATCAAATGAAATCACAAAGATTATACCATCACATGTCCAATAGGGTTTGGATCTCCATTTTTTCTATCTCCATTGATCTTGCTTGATATATTTGCTCTCAGATTTTATATCTGCACAAGAGCTCAACAAAGAATGGAAATGTGGTTGCAAGTAGGCTTGATTGCATATGATAGTTCAAATGCGTAGAGTAGTCAGGAGTCGAATAGATGATTAGCTGAATAGAATGATTAGAATGATTAGAAGATTGATTAGTCGATTAGGGTTGATAATGAAGGAATCATCTCCTTATATAGAAGACACTATAAGAAATGGAGGGATAAGATTGAGAGGTGTAAAAGATAAATGGTCGGCTAGGATTAGAGGGTAGGTAGAGAAAATAAGAAAATAATAATAGGGTAGGTAGTGTAGGAATTAAGAGATGAATGACATGTGTCATGGGTGGAAAAGGATAACGAATTAATTAAATAAATAAAGATTTATTTAATTAATAGAATAAATGGGATCAATTAAATAAATAAAAGTATTTATTTAATTTAGGAAAAAGATAATTTAAATAAATAAAGGTATTTATTTAAATGAGAAATAAAGCTTAGAAGAGGATTAATTAATAGAAGAATTAGGCTAAAATAATTAAATAAATAAAAATATTTATTTAATTAGACATGACAATTTTAGGTGTCTACATTTTGCCCCTCTTTGAGACAATGCAGCTTGTCGCATTGTTTCAAAGAAGATACTATGAACTGATACAAAGTTGCCCCAAGATGGGAATGATATGCCCCCTCGAGAGATTTGATTAAAATGTCTGAAAAATATCACAGACAATCTCTCGATAAGAAAGAAAGGGTAGAATAGACTGACCGGATAGGATAGAGTGACAAAGTCACAACATAAAGAAGACTGACTTGGGAGATTAGGGCTAGGGTAGTCTATAAGATAGACTACAAGGGAAAACATCCTCATTGTCATCCACACATCTAAGAGATCAGAGTTCAGAGAGAGTAGAGAACAGTCAACAATGATGGCATTGGTTCATAGATTCGATCCTGTTCACCGATTTCAAGGTCAGCAGATGCAGGAGAGCTGGTGAGTACCACAAAATCTCCTTATACTTTGTTGCATTAATTGTTGTCATAAATGCATGCTAGGTAGGGCAATAAATGCACTTTAGATATGTCAAGCGAGGGGAAAAATGTTAAGGCGCATTTGTGTTGGTTCTAGGCACGTCTGGGCAGGCTAGGCACGTTTGCATTGGTGCCAGGTGTGTCTATGAATGCAGCAACGTCTATGTTAGATTTGAGCACATCTGTGTCTTTCAGGCGTGTTTATGTAGGATAGGTGCGTATGTGTAGTATGCAAGCACATTTGTGTCATGAATGCGCATTTATGTCTTCAAGGCCGAATTGACATTTCTATGATAAACATACACTATCAATTGGATAAGTTGATGAGAGGATGAACTCAAATAGGTCCTCTAGGGAAGACTAGGATAGCAGATAGGGCTAGGATTGACAATTTTGTGATAGAACATACGTTGCCAATCAAGAAACTACTTAAGAGGATACACTCAAGCAGAGACCCTAGGATGGGATAGATCAAGGCACTTTGTGATAAATAGGGAGTACCAAAAATAAATTGACAATTCTATGATAGAACATACGTTGCCAATTTGATTAGGCTGGAATTGATAATTTTGTGATAGAACATACATTGTCAATTGGATAAACTACTCAAGAGGATACACTCAAGTAGGTGCCCTAAAAGATAGGATCAAAGAAACACTTTGTGATGAACATGGAATGCTACTAGGATAGAAAACAATACTTTGTGATGAATAGGGAGTACCAAAGGTAGTAATTTGTGATGAACAGGGAGTACTAAAAAGAGCAGCACTTTGTGATGAATAGGGAATGCTAAAAAGTAGTACTTTGTGGTGAACATGGAGTACTAAAAAGAGCAGCACTTTGTGATGAACAGGGAATGCTACTAGGATAGAGAGCAGTACTTTGTGATGAATAGGGAGTACCACTAGGACTAACACAAGTGATTTGCTTGACTACAGGAGGACCTACTAATGCTGGAGTCATGGGAGCAATTCCCTTCGACTTAGAGTTTGCGAGCAGAGCCGACAGTCAAGGAGAGAGCAACAGTTGAGGCTATGGGACTGTGACATATTCTATATGTGCTTGAGTTTCGAGTGAACATGGGATTGCTGACTGCATTAGCTGAGAGATGGCACTATTAGGATTCCCAAAGATATTGAGAGGGGGGGGGGGTGAATCAATATCTTATCAGTTTAAGAATTTACTTGAATTAAAACACGAAAAGAATATCAATACTATGTATCGGTAAACCAAAAATAATGTAGTAAATAGGAATAACAACAACCACAAGAGAATCACACCATAACACAGTAGTTTAACAAGGAAACCTAGTGTGGGAAAAACCTCGGTGGGATTTGTGACCCACAATATTCGCTTACTGACCAATAAGTGAATATTACTCTTACAATAGGGGCTTGCACATGCAGGAAGGCCAAGTGCCTATAGCTCATTGCTCAATTACAAAATGGGAAGTCACATTGACTTACAAAAATGGATTATGCAAATCCAATGTCTTGTACTGCTTTAGATTAGAATCTGCTATGCTAGATTCAGTACCGGTTTTAGCTCTGCTACATACATAAACCCTTAACCTATAATTCACATATTAGGTCTACATTATTTCGCCTATCTCCTTATTTTTTATTTTTTTTAACAAAATGTTCTACAATGATCTCATACACATATGAGTCATATTACAACTCGCCATGTTGTCTTACAATGATTTTACAATTAATTACAAAATACATTATAAACAAAATTCCTGTCGGCCAGGGTGTCAGTGTCTTTCCTTTCACTACCGGTGTTCTGTATGCTAGTGTAGAGTCAATTTGTCAATGCTGGTGCCGGTATATTTCTCTTGCCGATATGATATGATTGTAAGGTTGCCATCAATGACAAAACCTTCAATCACCTACAATTTCTCATTGGAGTGTGCATTTTCCAACAAGCACTTAGAGACATGCACGTTTAATTTGCCGACGGGTGAGATGATAGTCACCTTAAAGGATTTGTATAGGATATTGAGGATACTGATCGATGGGGAGTTAGTTCCTTATGATCGAGAGAGAGAGACAAGGATGCACTGAGATGAGTGTTTTAGGATCCAGGACTGGAGATGAGGGCAAGACACATGGCTTGGGATACCATGACATAGACTGGATTAGCGCTACTAGCAGTGTTGGCAGGAGTGATTAGTGAGTTCCTCTATCTGGATAGGGCAACATGAGGGTTGGCTGTGGGATGGGGGAAGAATCTAGAGAGGGATACAACTAGGCTCAGGAGACAGTTGAGGGATACTGAGCGAGACAGGGATCAGTCTATTTAGCGTTATACATAGGCTGAGACAACACTAAGGGTAGGGAGGCAAGCAACATAAGACATAGGGGCCGGATATGCCTATGTTTAGTGGGAAGGGGAAGAGATAGCCTACTAGAGAGACCTATACTATGGAGTGGTTCCACTAGATCAGTGAGCTAGGAGCTTCCGGAGACCATCATAGATGGTGATGACATCTGGAGGGAGAGATAGGAGACAAGCATCTAGCGGTGGGGTTATGGGTCCTCCACCACCACCAGATAGAGGGGTCAAGAGAGATGATCCTAGGGTGGGTCCTTCCAGGGCTCAGACTCTATTGAGGCTAGCGGACTCTGAGGGAGGGAGTTCATCATAGCCTTAGAGGGCTACCTATGTATCAGTTTTGTACCATTTTGTATGATGACACCTTCGGGTGATTGTGTAGCCATATGATTTTGACATCATTGTATCATGACACTTATGATTATATATATATGAGATGATTCATCTTTGCGGTAGCTATATGCATGTGTACCTATGTGATGTTTCTACGTGTTTTATGTTGCATGTTTGTATATGATGCTTATGATATGGATGTAAAATATGTACATGATGCAATGCAATATTTTTGTTCTTTTATGTTTTATATGTTATGCATGATGTAAATGTGAATGTATGAAATGCAAATGTATATGATAATGCAAATAACTATTTACATGATGAAAATCTAAAAAGTGCTAACATGTGTTGTGTGCAGGATGCGATGCAATTGTGATATCTATATGGATGTATAAAATGCTAATATGTGGTAATGCAGGTGCAAACTACATGAAATGCAAATATTTTTGGTGTGTCATTATACTTAGTCATGTGATAGTAGGCTACACGGACTTGGGAAGGATGATGGAGGTCAATCAAGAATGGGGGATGGAATATAGAAGATATGAAAGTGAAAGAGCTTCTTGTGCATTATCATCATTAAGCTTTATTATGGCAAAATAGGTTATGACAATCTAGGCATATGTTCAATCTAGAAAGTCATTGTACCTATTTCCATGGAGATAAGACAGTTACAAACAAAGAATGCCCTAGTTCATACTAGACTCTTAGTGTCCTCATATCCTTGGACATGTCATAGCATTACTAAGAGACAATCCACAGACAACAAAGAAAAATAGGTGACGATACCCCATCCTCCCCTTTCTAGTCAAAGACATCATGGAGATAAAATCTCTAGTCAGAGACATCCCGGAAAAGCTAAAAGACATGTCACCAAAAGATAAAATGAAAAGAAAACCAAGATTCGACACCAACATCCACTGTAGTCCTCAAGTTTAGTGTCTCTTGTCACTTTTATAAGTCTATGTGATTGTGGTCATAATGTTTACTTTCACAAAAGGATAGATAGCACTGAACCATAATGTTGTCTGAGTTTGTTGAAAGATTTTATTTGTTGAAGCCCATTGTTGTTGTGTCTCATCTGAAATTGATTGAATCCATGAAACTGATACTTTATTACGGGGAAGGTGAAACTTTATTGCGGATAGATGATGCAAATGTTGCTTTATTGTGGATTGTGCACGGATAGACTGAAGAAAGTTGGAAGAAACTATACTCCTCGAAACATGTGATGCTCTTAGTTCCACACCCATCACTAGCCGTAGGATTTTCCTTAGCCATAGATAGGAGCTTATTTATTATGGATGGAAAGGGGTGAAAAGGAAGCTTTATTATGAATGGCTAACCAATCTTAGGTAGATCAATAACAAGCCATGATGGGAATGGGTATGTTTATTATAGATGGATTGGTTGTGAGTGTGTGCAAAGTGAAATGATGAAAGAGAATCTTAAGGAGGGAGGAGCAATGTTTCTATGCATGATGCTAGTGACCCAGTTTTCACCATGGTACTTTCCCAGGGCGCCACCAAAGTGGTTTTCACCATTGGATGAAATTTTTTTCTTTACTTTTTTGATTTTTCAATTTTTTTGTGTCACAAGGCGCCTATTTGCTAGGTTTTCACCAAGTAACAATTTTTTATTTTTATGATTTTTTTTTTGTATTTTGAATTTTTATGATTTTTTTTTGTATTTTGAATTTAGGATACTCTAAAGAGATATGTGTAAAACATGTGAAGGTGCACGTTGTTGATAGGATCTTCCAAAGGTTCACCATCTGGAGTTGAAAGCTGATATGCACCAGATCCATAGGTTGCTGTAATGATGTAAGGACAAAGCCAATTTGGTTTGAACTTGCCCTTCTTCTCTCTTTCTTGCTGATTTTTAGGATTTTCTTTGAGAACTAAGTCACCCACCTCAAATGTGCAAGGCTTGACCTTATGATTGTAGCTGCATTTTTCCTTGACTAAATGATATGTAGCTCGAATGACTGTCTTCCTTGATAAAGGAACTGAGATAGAATTACTAGCATGTGGACTAAACAGGCCTATATGTGTGTCACCTAAAGAAGTTTGGGCATCCTTGATAACAAAGTCCTTTGAGGAAGCTCCATTAAAGGTCCATGATATATCGCTAGAAGGGAATGGATGTGCGGAACAAATGGATGAGTGATGAAGGCTTATGATTGCAAAAAGAAGTGAAAGTAGGATAGCATGATGTTGACTTAGGATCAACAAGTATTCTTTTTGACTTGCAATTGTAGACCTTTTGCCCCCAATTATTTTGTCATTAGGGGAGATCAAATCTTGTTCCTTTTTGTTCATAGGATTTTTATTTGCAGAGCCCAATAGATTTTGATTTTGATTTGGACTAGAGGACTTTCCTTTATTTTTTACTTTTAGATTTTTCTTTTCAAATCTTGATTTTTGATCCCCAATGAGTAAGGGCTTTTGTAATTCTTGTTGATCCAAGTCTAGGAGAGGAGTAAAAATGGAATGATTGGATGAAATGGTAAGGCTATGTGAGTTCTCAAGAGGGTTGGTGATACACTCAATAGATTCTTCACTGGAACCACTCCTAGGACTATTGATATCAAGAGTTGCTTGCACCACTAAAGGAGATTTGCATTCAAACTTAGTAGCCACAACACTAGGTCGTTCACACCCAATTCCTTGGCATTGCAAATTGTTTGTAGATTGTTCTTGTCGACTGAATGTCTTGGGAGATAGTGGGAGTTGATCAACATGAAATATATACTCACCACATCCCAGGTCTTTAATATTGAACTTTTCTTTTAGCTCCGCTTGCTTTGATGTAGAAGCTTTTACTGATTCAGGATCAACATATGCTGATGAAAGAATAGCATCTCGATTTACTGGGATTGTTATTTCTGATCTAGGTCACAAATTGTTGCAATATATGAATGGCTTTGGATCAGCTTTGATGGTCACTTCAACTCCATTGTGTGGAAACTTAATGCATTCGTGGTATGTAGATGGGATTGCCCTCATCTCATGAATCCAAGGATGCCCTAGCAGTATATTGTATGTGAGATCCAGGTCTAGGACTTGACAAACCACATCCTTTGTAACCGACCTAACTCTGAGGGGCAAGTTGACTATGCCCTTGGATGAACGCTCTTCATCATCATATGCTTTGATGATAATTTTGTTTGTAGCATTCACAACTTTGTCTGAATATCCCAATTGCATTATTGTGTTCAAAGTACATATGTTGAGACCAACTCCTCCATCTATCAGGACTTGTTTTATTCAATGTTTGTGTAGGAAGACTTCAATGTGTAAAGGTGCATTATGTGGTTGGCTCATGGAGGAGTCATCAACTTCTGTGAATGTAAGGGAGTGTGGAATGGAAAGGTATCCCAGCATGGCTTGAAACTGGTCCATGTTCAGATCAGTGGGGACAAAAGTGTCTCTCAAAGTTTTATCAAGAATGGATTTATGTGCGGGGGATATGCGTAAGAGCTCAAGGATTGAGATAAGTGCGGGTGTCTTCCCTAACTATTCTACAAGGTCATACTCAGGTTTGGTTGATGAGGAAGCGGTGTTTTTAGTTGGAGCACCTTGAAAAGTGAATTTACCTCGATAGGTTGTGACATTACATTCAGAGGTAGGTTCAGAAGAAGATTGAATTCCTTTTAGGACAATCTTGGGTCTTTGGGTAAAATTCTCAAGCATTTTGTCCTTGATGATAATGGTAGAGATGTAATTGTCCATTGAAATGTGATTGACAGTTGAATCATAGTTATAGGATGCTTTGGTATAGTTGGTCTACTCATCTGTGGCTTTAGCTTTTCCCTTGTCATGTTTTGGGAATGGTTCTTTAAACATTTCATGTTCTTGATTGGATGAGTGTCCCTCGATCTCAATGTCACCCCTATCAATGAGATCTTGTATGATGTTCTTCAGCTGATAACAATTTCCTATTTTATGACCCTTTCTCTTATGAAATTCACAATATTCATCATCATTCCACCAATTTGGTTTAACCTTTGGCTCATATGGAGGCAGATCTGAAATTGTTATTATTTTGTTTGCCACTAGCTTTTTGAAAATTGACTCTAGTGGTTCTCCCAATGGGGTGTACTTCCTTCATGATTTGGAAGTTGTTTGAGTATTCACTTGATTGTTTGTAGAGCTTGATCTAGAAAAAACAATTTTGGGCCATACTATATTGGCATCAACAACACCATCATTGACTGTGTTCTTGTTTTTATTCCAAAATCTTGGCTTGTCTTTTTCTTTAAAGTCCTCTTTGTTTTCTTTGAATATCTTAATTACTCCTTGCTCAATTAAGACCTTTTCTATTGCTAAGCCTTTTTCAATGACGACCTTGAAGGTGGACAAACAAGCTTTTCTCAAGTCATAACCAATGTCTTTGTTAACATTCTGGGTGAACATCTCTACCATTTGTTTTTGTCAAATTTCACAAGAGCATCTGCTAGCTAAATTCCTCCATCTTTGTAGGAATGATGAAAATGACTCCCCATCCTTTTTCTTGGTGTTGCAAAAAGTGGTGACTGATATATCTATCTCTATGTTGCATGAGAAATGCTGGATAAAAGCCTCTGCTAAATCACCCCATGACTTAATTCTAGGTGGAAGTTGGGAGAACCATTGCATAGCTTGATCACCTAAGCTTTGTGGGAATAATCTCATCAAATATGTCTCTTCTGATGCTACCTCAATGCAAGTTGTCAACCCGATTACACCAATAAGAAAAACACCAAATCCAAACTTCCAATCCATGTCTTTGACATAACCAAATGATCTCCAAGTTATCATTTCTACTGGTGAACCATATATCCTACTGGTGAACATATATCGGTGATTGTGCATAAGCCAATATCCATGTCAGGACCACAATATGCCAGTTCAACAATAAACCAATATAACAATAGTGCCAAATCAACAATGTAGACTTCCAAGAAGATAAGTGTTGACATCAATGAAAAAACCAATGCAACACATGATGAAGTCATCCATAATACCAACACTCGAACCTCCTTAAGTGACCTCAGATTTGACCCAACAAGCACCAATAATAACCTGCAATAGAAAGATCCAAAATACAAAACCCCAAATAGCATGAAATTTCTCTCAATTGGCAAACCAATGGCACTCTAATGGCTCTGATACCATGTGAGAATTTTCCAAGATCTAGAGACAATGGAAATCACAAATAGGAGAGAACAAAATATGATAAGAATAAATTGTATTCCTATCAATGATGCAAAATACCGATCAACTGGATCATCACAAGTTATTGTTGTTGTTGTTACATACAATGCAGGATAAGCCTTCTTATAAAGGCAAGGATAAGAGACAATAGAGAACACAATGATGAAATGTGGCTCAATGAGATGCAAGGGTAGGTAGTGGTAGGTAAGAGAAATAGTAAAATATTCCACATGAGGTGGATCACTCATTGAAGGTGGAATTATCACTTCACAATAAGCGGATATGATAGAGTAGTAAAATGATCATACCGTAAAAGATAAAAATTATCCTACATACACACTCCCAATGTATGCACATCTTCCTAAGTGTCTCATATGAAAACTACTATGATATGCATGTACCTAAGTAAACTTAAGTAAGGTGTAATAATATCCAAGATGAATAAATAATTACACCAACACTAATCATTGTTCAACTCTAGAAATTGATATTGACACACATATCACATTCAGTTTACCAAATATATCTCAAAATCACTTTGTAACTTCATATTGCATCAAAATATGTAGATTTGACTTACCACAAATCATTCTGGGGGTCCGAAAATGAATTTGACAATAAGTTCCCCCTAAGCTTCATCATATCTTAGTTTACCGGTGAAGGATTCTCCACACTAAGTGAAGAATTGGAGTCCTCTAATGGTTTCTCCTCACTTTTTTTCTTCCAAATATTGTTCATCTCATTCCTAGTTTCTTCCACATCAACTTCCTTCTTTTATTTCTGGTCAACAGACTGATTAGCCGGTTTGTTTAATCTAGCTCTACAAAACTTTGCAAGGTATCTCGGTTTATGACAATGGAAACATCCCATTCCAGATGCACTCCAAGGTCCAACATTGCCTCTACTAGTTCTTCTCCAACAATTCATAGCTACATGACCAAAGTTGTGATAGATTGAACAAGTCACATTCTATCTATTCTCCATTTCATATGGACTAGACTGGTTCACATAAGGTCTCTGCCAAGTAGGATTGCTCCGGTCATTGTAAGATATTTGCCAAGTAGAGTTTCTTTGGTTATTGTAAGATCTTTGTCATTCACCATTAGACCTCTGAGCCATGTAAGATCTTAGATTATTCACTCTTGACTTGCACTCAACAACTCTATGCCAATACTTGTTGCAATTGAAGCAATTTCCATTAAAAGTTCTAGGCTTATATCCTTCATATGCATTAGATCTATATCCATCAAAATTATTGGATCTACTTCTACAAATATTAGTAGTATGACCTACCTTATGATAGTTAAAACATAGTGGTTTGTAGGTTCTCTTACCGAAGTTCTTCTTTTTGGTCTTTGGTGCAGATTTGGCTTCATGCATGGTGTCCTAGGCACTAGATGGCTCTCCTTGTTCAAAGGTTGTAAATCCCAAGCCATGTGTATCTCCATTCTAACTTTGTGACTTAATATGCTCATCAAGCATAGTAGTGCTCCTTTTGAATTTAGCTAGTAACTCATTAGCATCAACCAACTCCTTGGTAAGTTCCTCATTCTTCTTTGTAAGACTTTCTCTAAGAGACATAGCCATGTCTAGATGAGTTTGAATTTCCTATTTTTCCTCTTTTCCCTCAGGAAGTTGTGCATGCAAGGTACTAATCTCTTGGTTCAGCTTTATGTTCTCATGCTCCTTATCTTTTATTGTGTCTTCAACAGCTCTCCTGGCTTCCAACTCTTGACTCATTTAGATGGTAAAGGCTTCCAGCTCTCTCAGATTTATCTTATCATTATTCAGCTTTTCCACTTCAGTAACCAAGACATCAATGTTTTCTTCATCAGATTAAGTGTTTTCAGTGAATTCCATCAACTTCTTAGACAACTCTCTTCTCTTACCCAGTGAAGCTTTGTATTTAACCTTTAGTTCATCATAGACTTCTTCAAATTCTGCAAGCCTTTTTGAAAGCTCTTTTTGCTCAATGATCCTTCCCCCATGTTATCCTTAAGGATCTTTACCTCAAGCAGTTAAGCTTCTGCACAAAGAGGACCTAATGCTCTGATACCAATTTTTATTGTGAGGATCTAGTTTTACTATGAGGGGGGGGGGGGTGGGTGAGTCAATAATAACAATAAACTACAATCTTTCACCAATCGGAAAATACTTCTCAAAAATAGTTCATAACCAGTATTGGTAACTACTCAATCAATCACTTAAAGAAAATTTACCAAACTACTCATTCATGTGTTCATTAACATGTAAGCAATGTAATGATATTAAATCCATACATCAGCAAATCAACCACCATATGAACACAAAGATTTTTCACGTGGAAACCCAAATGGGAAAAACCATGGTGGCAATTAGTAGCCACAAAAATTGCACTATTTTGGAATGCGCCCTGTTAAAGGCCTAGCCCGGTTAGGAACTTTACAATAATGCTCAGTTAAGAGAAGACTCTATTAGGAGTCACCTGGTTAAGGTATTTTAACCTCAGCCCTGTTAGGAGCTCTACCCTATCAGGAGTAACCTTGCTAAAGGATTTAAACCCAAGTTAATGAGCCACCCAGTTAAGAGATTTACAACATCATGCCTGTTAGGACCTACCTGGTTAAGGGATTTTAATACTGCTACAACTAGTAGGAAACAACAGATAAAAGATATGATCAATGCACTCTCTACTTTCTAGTATAGATCCATTTCAGCTCCAATTTTCTTCACACATGCAAACATCTCAATCTGGTTTGTCACACTTCCCTTCTCTAATCACCGACACACTAAACCTTCTCAAACTTGACCTAAATACACTTTACAATTAAGGCAGTTACAAAACTCTAGCAACATTAAAAATAAATTGAATTTACATCATAGATCATATCAGATCATTACAAATCATCATACAGATCATTACAAAAAAATTCAAGACCATTACAGTCATTGAATGATCATAAGACATCATTGAACATCGATCTGATAAGTTGTCAAACCCTTTAACACATTTTGCTAAGCACTTCATTATTTCCCAAGAAATTCACTCCTTGTACGTGCTTAAATGCAATCTTATCATCACACACAATTTCTTACACGTCATCGCTAAGTAATGAAAATGATAAGATTTACCGCAAAACCATAAAACATCACCGGCTAAAGATCTTGACACCAGTTCTCAAACCCTACACTAAATATACAACACTCAATTACAAACATGACTTTTGGTTCTCCAAACATGATGTGGTACCTATCATAGACTCATTATAATGTCATAAGCGTACATTCCAAACTGTAACACCTAACTCAACACGGATCTCTACTCTAACTATCTCATTGTTAGTTCTTGCTTACCGGTGTTGGCTTGATGATGATTGTAATATATTCATCATATGTTGTCATTGATGAAACACATACACACACATATGTTTATATTGTCTACCAATGCAGCTTCAAGTTGTTTATTCTACAACTGGTATTGTAGAGGTTATACTAAGAGGTTTATCTCTAATTGGTATATGCATAGAAGACAACTAGTAGATACACATTAATCGACATCAACATTGAAGATCAAGTGAAGATTATATCAGGAGATTCAAGGATAACGGTTCATATATTTAACTCTAACTAGTATTGATTGTTCCCACTAGTATATGTTGATTTTGTGATGAGTTAGCACAAATCATGATGAGTTAACCCATCAACAAATTTTGGTGGTATTTTTGTGTTGAATTATGATCACTTGACCAGATAGACTATACCTAGGAAATTGTGTTATGATTTCTTTGTGCCGACATGAAATCTTAATGTCTATATATTGACATCACAACGAATTATTTCATATGAGTGAAAGTGATATGTTGTGTGCGAAAGTCAAAAGAGTTAAGTTGTAGAGTATGTAGAAGAGCAATGTTGAATATGTTTAGAAGGATCTAATCAAGCAAGCAGTGTGCTACTCAGATAGATCAAACCAATCCCGTTGTTTTCTAACAATCACAACAAAATTCAAATCCCCTAACTGGGTAAGCTCTAACAAAATTCTTTGTACAAATCCTCCACCGAGGTTACTCCTAACAGGGTACTACCTTTAACAGGGTATAAGCTTCTAATCAAGCTTTGGGATCTCTAACAAGATTCGCTCCTAGCAGAGAACTTTGTAGACCCTAATTGGCCAGTTATCTATTACTGCAGATAGTTAACTTGTGAGTTCCATCTCATCATGGTTTTTACCTTTTTGGGTTTTCCACATACAAACACTTGTGTTATGGTGGATCTTTTACTTATTGTGGATGTTGTTATATCATTTTGGATTACATGCATTGTGTCTAAATTTTTTGTTAAGTTCATCTACCGGTTAGTGTTTGAAGTAGTTTTATTTTTGGTGTCATTGATTCACTCCCCCCCCGCTCTTAGTTCTTTTCAAGTCCATTAATTGGTATCAGAGCCTAAATTGTTTAAAGGCTAATCGCTTACAAGGGAGCCTTGAAACCACCATGGGGGACATGACCTACTTTGAGATGGCTAGAGATCTAGAAGCTAGTAGAAATGAGCTTGATACCATTAGGGTCAAACTAAAAGCTTCACAAGTCAAAAGGAGAGAGCTAACTAAACAACTATTAGAGATATCTGACAATAGTTATTCAAATGAGGCCAGTATTGATGATTTAGCAGAGGAAGTTAAAAAGTTAAATGGTGACAAACTAAATTTGAGGAGAGAACTAAAAGGTCTTACAATTCGCATGAGTCAGGAACTGGAAGCCAAAAGAGCTACTAAAGATCTTATCAAGGAAAGAGATCAAGAGATTTCCAAGATCAAGCAGGAAAATGCTACCTTGCATGAGCATTTGAATGCTGAAAGAGAAGAGAAGGAGAAATTACAACTAGATCTTGAGTTAGCATTATCTCTGAGAGAGAACCTATCAAAGCATAATGAAGATCTCACCAAACAGCTTACCGAAGCTAATGGGAAACTAGAAAAGTTCAACAAGAGTTCTACCTTGCTTGAAGAAAAAATTCAATCACAAAGGATGAAAGGTGATACCTCTGGACTTGGTTTTCACACATCTTAGAAAGGTGAATCCTCTGGTAATAAGAGAAACACTCTTAAGAAAAAATATTCTCTTAAGATCAAGAAGCCTACTAGTAAGAAGGTCCTTAAACCTGTTTGTTTTGTTTGCCATAAACTTTGTCACACTGCAAATGTTTGTAAAGACAAACCTAATAGAAATGCAAGCTACAATACTAATGCTAGGTATGTGTCCAAGAAATTTGAAGGTAATTGCTTCACATGTAGAATGTATGGACATAGATCTGTTGAGTGCAGATATGGAGAAAATAATCATGTACCACCTATGCATCCAAGATCGAATGACAACTAGATGAGGAAATTTGAAAATCGGGTCAACATGAACTAGGAAAGACCCTACGACAACCATTTTAGTCCATTTGAGATGGAAAAGGTAACAAATATCATTTGCACCATCTATAATAACTTTGGTCATGTGGCTATGAACTACAAAAGAAGAACTGGGAGAGGAAATGCAGGACATTGGAAATCATATGGTATGGCCTGCTATCACTGCAACAAACTGGGGTACTTAGCAAAATTCTATAGAACTGGAAATATCAAACTGGTCAATTCTTCTAAGGATCAGAAAGGAAAGCAGAAAGTTAATGTTGAAGAAACTAGAGAGGAAATGAATCGGATATGGAAGAAGAAAAGTGATGACTCACTTGGAGAAGAAACTGTTCCTTCACTCTGTGAAGAGAACACTGCACCAGTGAATTAAGCCTTTTAAATATGGCTAAGGGGAGCATAATGGTAAATCCACCTCCGGACCCCTTGAGATGAATGAGTGGTAAGAGAATTTTGAAGCATGAAATTTTGATAACCTTTTTGTCATTATGTTATCAATCAATTTTCTCCTTGAGCAGTGACATTAGGTTTTGTAACCCTAATAGGTGAGCATTTAATGCAGTAGGTAAAAAGGATAAAAGCAAGTTTTTACTTTGTCATTTTTACCCTAACGCATTCAAGAAAGAAATTTGGAGCGCTTGCTAAGCTAAAAGAGTTTGTTGGTTGATAATTGTTGAAGTTGCATTGTGATTTCCAATCAAGCTGATTTGAAGGTTGCAGAAGATTGAACTGGTGTGCACTTGGGTGTTCAACTGATAAATGAGGCAGCGTGCATAAGAAAAGGTATTTCTTTAAAAATATTTCTTTGAATCTTGTTCATCTGAAGTGGCATCATCTTCAAAGATGGTAGAAAGGTTAATGATTACATTTGAGCTAATGGAAGTTGTAGAGTTGAAACAAATTGTGTCGTATAATGCATTATCACAAGTTCCTAGTGGAGTTTGAGTAAAAGGAGATTTGTCAAGTTATATTGATTGTAAGATAGAGGATATAGGATCACTATACATTTAGACTCAGCTAAAATACCTTTGTGATGAGAATGGAAAGATTTAAACACAATATGCTAGGGTTTTCGAGAAAGGTTTTCACAATGTCGATTATTTTCTAGAATATTTTGAGGAAGAGAATGTTAGAATCATTTTGAGTCGGGTTCATGGTGAGAACATGTACTTAGAGAGAACACACACAATTACCAAGGAATCAATTCAGGTTGTAACTGGTTATTTCTCAATCGGTGAAGTACCTGAGCTGAGACGAATTTCAAAAGAGATAATATTCTCACTAACCGGTTCAACATCTGATAAATGTTCTTTTTCTGTTAACAATATCAGAGACCCAACAGTGAAATTGTCAGCAATGGTGATAGGCTACTGAGTATTTTACTCCAGTAGACTAAATAGTGTTCCATCTACAACAATTCATACAACTTACAAGATGATAGTTGAAAATGCAGATTATGATATTTGCAAGGCTATTAGGAGACAACTGTTTCTAAATTTGTAATCTATCAAAAAGGAAAATAGTCTAAAGTTCAAGTATGGATAGCTATTGGTCAGGCTATTCTTTTATTTTCAAAATTTGCTATCGAGAATAGGTGATATTGAATGGTCAAAGGACCTACCGGTATCCGCACAAATCAAGAACAACATCAAGGTTGTAAAGAATACTTTCCTTGCAGCTATGAATAAGCATTTCAATGAGTTTTAGAAGAAGATGAGCATGAGAATGAGATTGGCTGAAGATGTGGTAAGTCATTTTGTAAAAGACATTGTTTTCATAGTTACCATTGATTTTTGTTTGATGCAAGAAATTGAGCCAAGGAAAGAAGAAATGGAAGATATGAGTTATTAGGTGAACCATGACTTACTGGTTGGTTATTCTAATAACCTATTAGCATCTCCTAAAGATAAAAAGAAGGCAAAAATGGATATTGTGGTATTCCAGGATGCACAAGACAAAACTAGTATTGCTCCTGCCACAAGTTGGAAAGGAAAGAAAAAGAAAACTAATGAAGCACCTCCGATGATAAAGAATACAAGGTTGACTCAGAGTATCCAAACCAAAAAGGAACTGACACCTAAAGTCTATACAAAGAAGGAGAATGTACAAAGAAAAGAGGTCAGAAGTTAATTCTTCAAGAAGAATATGAGGGGATTGACACTAAAGAAGAACCTAAGAAGAAGAAAGCTACCGATAGAGTAGCAAAGACAATAAAGGAAGTGTCAAAGGAAACTATGCCTATTGATATAGCAACTTACAAGCCTGATACCCATTTTGAAAGAACAATGAAGATATTAGGGAAGAATAGGATTGACAATGTCAAATAGCATTTTGATTCCTTCACTGAAGATGAGAAGAAGCAAGTCATTCAATAGGAAATCACTCATTTGTGTCATTACAATAGATATCCACATGATCTTGAAAAGGATATCTCAAATTCTATGTACACTATTTTGTTAAATAAATGGGAGGAAGCTATAAAATTGGAAAAACAAATCATTGATGAAGTATTTGTATAATATTTTCCTGAATTTTCTAAAGATGAAATTAGTGCTTTAGTCGATTGGTACAAAGCTCTATTTATGTTCAAAGTAAGGAGATTGAAACTACTCAGTGGAAAGAGGGAAATTATTGAAGCTGAGACCCATCAAATAGCCTATGAAATCAAACTGATGGAAGAACTCATCCATTCCTCTAAGAATGAGGAAGATGTTGTTAATAGACCGGAAATGGATGAAGAAGAGATTGTACAAGCTGATGAGGTCTATCCTGTCAAGAAGAAGGATGACACCATTATTCATGTTGATGATGATATTTAGGATTCAGGTGATCTATCTGGAGACAACACTGCACTAGATATGGAACCTCTTGCAATCACTGACCTACAGGTCAAATTAGTTGAGCAACCGGCAACTCAATCGAAAGTGAACAATCCACTAGAAATAGAACAACCGAAGAAACCCCAATCCCCACTAGTCTTACAAGATACTTAGAAGGAGTCTATGGAAAATTTTGTCACACAGACTTCTGAATAGGAAGTAGAGAAAAATCTAGAGAAAGCAATCATTAAGGTTACATCCTCTGAATCGACAAAGCCATTAGTCACTCCGCAGACTGATGAGGATGATGATAATTCATTAGGTATTTTAGGGCCTATAATTATTGACAAGATGAGCGCATCTGAAATGATGAATATTGCAAGTGTTATGCAACCTAGAGCGCATAAGAAGAGACTTAAAGAGCAAAGGGTTGAAGCTGAAACTATTCAAAATGTAGTAGATATTTTATTTGGTCTACTACCGAAAACTTCTACAACACATTTGACATCCCCTATTAGCAAACTTGGTCAGTTGGTTACTGATGCATCTGATCAAATCAAGTCACTTGAAGAAGAAGCACTAACCTATATAGAGAAAAGTCACAAGAACAAGTATGGGGAGAAACTTGCAAAGGACATCAATACTAGCACAATGGCTCTGTAACATAATAAAGATTTGTTGAGAAAAGCTATTGAAATAGGAGGAAAATATCTTGCTTCTATCTCTAATGTTTCATTTTGTTATTCTGATATCACAAAAAGACAAACAAAAACAAAGAAAGAGATAGAAAGGATATGCAATGCATATATCCCACTTCAGGACTCTATAGTTGCTTTTAGCAAATCTGTAGATAATTTTCACAATAGGTTGGAGACTTATGATCATGAGAAGGAAAAGAGACTCTGGTCTCTCAAGGAACTCAAGAGTCTACTAACATCACAAGTGGACATACTACAGAGAGCCTACTCAAATGTAGAAGCTATCTTAGCAACTCCAGAAACCTGTACACTGGATTCAATGGACAAATTCCATACACAACTTATGTCTATAAAAGAGTACATTGAGAACGTGCTAGAGACATGGACAAATGCCATATCACAGTTGAAGCAGAACTTTAATGATATTTTCATGAGACTAGCTAGTGCATGAACCTTTTTAAGTTGTTATTGTATATGCTGAACACTTTGATACAAATTTTTTGTATATATATATATATATACATATATTTTTTACTTTTTTAATTTGGCATTGTTGTCAAAGAGGGAGTAGAAATATGTATGTCTATTTTTGAAAATTTTGTATAATGTATGCATTAAGGGGAAGCATGTGTATATGTGTAAATATTTGTTTTATATGCACACTCAGTGGTATTACTGTAAAATTTTCTAAGTGTTACCATCAATGCCAAAGGGGGAGATTGTTGGCTTGATGATGATTGTAATATATTCGTCATATGTTGTCATTCATGAAACACATACACACACATATGTTTATATTATCTACCGGTGTAACTTCAAGTTGTTTATTCTACAACCAGTATGCTAAAGGTTATACTAAGAGTTTGATCTCTAACCGATACTTTGTGACAAACCAATATATGCATAGAAGACAAACAGTAGATACACATTAATCGGAATCAACATTGAAGATCAAGCAGAGATTATATTAGGAGATTCAATGATAACGGTTCATATATTTAACTCTAACCGATATTGATTGTTTGAACCAGTATTCATTGATTTTGTGATGAGTTATCCCACCGACAAATTTTGGTAGTATTTTTGTGATGAGTTATGATCACTTGACCAGATACACTGCACCTAGGAAATTGTGTTATGATTTCTTTGTGCCGACATGAAATCTTAATGTCTATATATTGACATCACAATGAATTATTTCATATGAGTGAAAGTGATATGTTGTGTGTGAAAGTCAAAAGAGTTAAGTTACAAAGTATGCATAAGAGTAGTGTTGAATATGTTTAGAAGGATCTGATCAAGCAAGCATTGTGCTATTCAGATAGATCAAACCAATCCTGTTGTTTTCTAACAATCACATTAGAATTCAAATCCCTTAACTGGGTAAGCTCTAACTAGCTTCTTTGTACAAATCCTCCAACAAGGTGATCCATTAGTTTGGGTTTAGAAATCCTCCACCTAGGTTACTCTTAACAGGGTATAAGCTTCTAATCAAGCTTTGGGATCTCTAACAAGATTCACTTCTAGCAGAGAACTTTGTAGACCCTAACCGGCCAGTTATCTATTACTGCAGATAGTTAACTTGTGAGTTCCATCTCACCATTGTTTTTACCTATTTGGGTTTTTGACGTACAAACACTTGTGTTATAGTGGATTTTTTACTTATCGTAGATGTTGTTATATCATTTTGGATTACATGCATTATGTTTAAAAGTTTTGTTAAGCTCATCTACCAGTTAGTGTTTGAAGTAGTTTTATTTTTGGTGTCACTGATTCACTCCCCCCTCTTAATGCTTTTCAAGTCCATCAACCGGTTGACTGCAACTTAGCAGTTTTGTTGCCCAACTCAATTCATTTCTAGTTAGGCTATACTTAGATAACTTAGATGATATACCAAACATAAACAAACATGGTTGCCATCAATGACAACACAAATAACTGATCATAGAGCATCATATCACAATTATATCATCACCAATAGTCCATCAATATATCATCACTAATAGTCATCCTTTACCGGTACATCATCATCTCTATCAGTTATGCCAATATGCTAGGACCAACAGGGCTAATGACTGACATGACTAGACAAACATAACACAAGGATACCTAGCTAGGGACTCATTCCATAGGAATGTTGATACCGTAAGGTTTGACTGATATGTCCCTTTTTCCACTTTACCATTGGGTTGTAGAGCATGCTTAGATCTAAAGATTCAGGTGGAGTCGATTCTCGATACCTACAGTGCTGCATCATAGAGAAAACATATACACATACATACTTCTAACATATACAGGCACACCAATGAAGGAGAGTTATGATAGTCCGTGTCCCTCTAAAGTGGGTGATGAAAGATCATCCCCTCACACCCAATACAAACTCATACTCATATAAGAAGACAAACACAAGAAATATCTCATACATAGAAGAAGATGTGTTGGACTAACATCAATAAATACACATATAATCTAACATCTAACTATCCTTCAAGATAAAATGCATTATCGACATGATAAAAACCATTGCATAAGAGAGTAGCATCCAGTCACATATACCTCCAATAAATCAACCAAATTCAAACTAAGTTATATGGAGTATGATCGAGGGAGGGCACTACACGAACTATCAATTGAACTAAGTAACTTGTACCATATTGTTGCATGATCAAATAAAATAAAAATATTATTTAAATTTCAATTATTTTATAAATATTACGAGATAAATCCAATTTCAATCATAAAGTATAGCATTCCTTGATATCTTATCATTTACTAATAATCTCAAATTTAATTTTAAGTGGCCATGGTGAATGCCTCATATTTAGTGAGCTAAGACCATTTTAGTATTGGATTTCATTAGATGATAAAGGTTATTTAGAGACTAAGAATATATTATAATTAGATGTATAACTTTTTGGATGTGGAATGTAATATAATATATATAGAAATGGCTTTCACTTTTGGCTTTGGAAACTCTTGCTCAAGGGATTCAAAATCTGCTTCTCCTTCTTGCGTTGTTTTTTATCTTCCTTTGTTGGTTGATTAGGCTGAGGTCCCATGGATAGGCTCAAACTTCTATTTTAAGGAATAGGAGGTCCTATGAAGAAAAATTAAATTTTCTATGCAATTATTGTTATCCCCAATTTTGACATTTAGAAAAATTGGGGTAACCCCACAAAATTTTGGCCTGTTGGTGATTTTATCACTCTATGTATGCTTTTCAAGATAAATTTGTCATCTAATGCATGATCATCATTTGGTTTTTCCCATTTATTCCACCATTGAATTCTAGGTGTCAATCGAGCCTATAAACCTGATTTGCACCAATTTTGAATTCTAGGTGCAAATCGGGTTCATAGGCTTGATGTGCACCTCCTTTATGTACTTGTCACCTTTTTTGTATTAGATGCAAATCGGGTTTGTAAAGATGAAATGCACCTTATCATTGACAAGTGCAAATCAGGTTTAAAAACCTGATTTGCACCTATTAATGACACTATTGATCCCAAAAGGCTCACACCTGAAAGGGCAGTTAGGAAGTTTCACAAAAGTGGGGTGGGTTGTATTCTGTGAAACTACCTCTAAGATTTTAGAAGTTGGATCTTCATATAGGGATTGAATAAAAGGGAGAAGAAAAAATTTTACATACCAACTAAACTAATGAGAGCTGATTCGCCATGATGAAGTTTAGATTAAAAAGATGACTTATGGTGGTTCAACTGGGAAAGTACATCATATTCATGTTGGCAAGAGACATTGCATAGGTAATCTCAAGTTTTCATTGATGGAAAACCAAGTTAGTCTACCCATCCACATGTTGTATTAGATCATACCAGAAGTCAGATTGAAGATTGGTTCAAGTCCAACAAGCTTAGAACATAGCATTTAACATAGTTCAGTATTATAGCTAGTATTTTTTCTCAAGTTAATATTTTTTTCTGTGGATATGAAGGAAGGTCGATGGATGTCTGGACTACCTTATTACAAATTTTTATCCTCTGTTAATAATTGGTATGTGATTTATAAGCTTGTGTGTACCATTTTATGGTTTGATAGTACAAAATGACCAACTTGCTTGGATAATCCTTACGAAGATTATGTGGAATGATTTTGGAGATTGTTTTTGTGGTCCAAGTGTATCGTTCGATGATTTTAATAATGTGTAATTAATTTTCTTGGTCCACATTAGTATTTGGGTTCAGATTAGCTAACAGTTTGTACACGTTTCATAAAGTGCTATGTTTTCTTTAGTCGACATGTAGCCAATATGATTTCCTATTGCAGATATATAAGAGTGATGTTTTTTATCATTTTACATGAGTGAAAGGTGTTATTGATTAGTTGTGTGCAGTTCCACTTGTGCAGGATAGAGATTTGTGCTACAGATCTTAGCAAAGCATTGAAATAGAGTAGGATAAGATAGAGTATGAAAAGTATGCTTAATATGCTTAACCAAAACTATAATCAGGCATTTGTAGATGCCATTCTTAGTTCATTAACGTCAATGATATATTGTAATTCATTTGTAGGTAGTGAGCCTCTCTTTCTTGAGTAGTAATCCCTAGGTAGTGTGCTTGAATGCATGTGAATTCCCATTGTAAAACTTCTAATTGAGTATACTCATATTGTGGGTTCATCCCCACTGTGGTTTTTCCCTTGACTAGGTTTCCACATATAAAAATATTGGTATTATGGTGTTGTGGTTATTTTTTTGGTGTTCATGCATATTTATTTTGATTAAATGCATTAAGTGGTTGAATGAACTGCTTAAAGTTAAAGTTTGCAAAACACTGATTCACCCCTCCTCTCAATGTTCCTTGATTCCAACAATTGGTATCAAAGCTCTGTTATATGGAGGATGTTTAACAGCTTCAAAAAGATCTAAGAAGGTGACTCAATAGATTCTGGTGGTCTGAATCAACAACTCCTAGTTGCATAAGATGATCTTGATAATTCCAAAGTTGAAAATTGGGAATTGCAAGCGAACCAATTTACAGATGCTAAAATTTTCATTCAGTCATTGAAAGAGAAACTAAATAATTCCATGGAAAAGAGAAATAAACTCTATGATCACCTAAAGCAAAAAGAAAGAAAAAGCATGGATAATGGTCACTTGAGTCAAGCCTTGAAGAAGAAGACAAAAGAATGTGAGAAGCTTGCAAAAGACAATGTAGTCCTGAAAGATGAGATGGAATCTATAGTTATGGTGTTGACTAAGGAAATTGAGGGAAGAAAGAAGAATGAAGGGAATTTTAATGAGTCCTTGAAAGATAGATATGATGAATATTACATTCTTGATTGTGAGATTTTCCAACTAAAGTTTAAATTGCAACAATTCAAACACAATGAGGAAGATCTTGAAAGGCAGATTGTCATTCTTAGGGATGAACTTGTGATTGAAAATGAGTACAAGGAGAAGTTCAAGATTATCTCAAATAAACTTGATATGTTTCTTGAAAGCCATAGGAAGGAATATAACAAGCAAGGTATTGGATTTGAGAAAGGGGAAAGCTCTGGATCTAGTCAAAGCAATCCTATGTCAGAAAATCAGAAGAGAAAACTAGGTCTCTGATAAGACAACCTAATGCTAAAAAATTCAATGGTGATTTGTTTATAATAAATTTGGTCATAAATTTATTCAATTTAGAAGTAGAATGAATCAAAATGGTCCATCTTTCTCTGATCAATGTTTCAATTGCAACAACTATGGGCATAAATCAAGTGAATACAAAAGTATGACAAATAACTCTTTCAATAGAAGGAATATTATATTTTATGCATGTGGTTGGTTTGTACACATTGCTAATCAGTCCAAATAAAGAGGAAATAAAGGGAATAATAGGTTTGGACAAAGAAATGTTATGTGTTTCAATTGCAACAAATCTGGTCACATTGCAAGATTTTACAGAAGTAAGAATGTGGACAAGAAGGGTTCGGAAGACCAAACCAAAAATGTGTAGAAAGATAATAAAGGTAGAGGGAAAGAAAATGTGGAAGAGATTAGGAAGAAAATGATCAAGATATGGTTGAAGAAGAATGATATTGATGTAGGAAATAGGTCTGCATTAGAACCCGATGCTGGAAATTCCTCCGCGAATTGATTTAAGGCTTCTGGCCTAAGGGGATTTTTCAAGAAAATCCTATTCTCCCCTATTAGAAATTTTTGTTGGCATTTGGACGATTGTCAGAAGTTGGATTAGGGGATTGTAAATGATTTAGAAGGATTTTGGGAAGAGATTGAGTGATATTGAAGATCCATGGAAGGTTTTTTGTGAAGTAGTTTGAGATGGTAGGGTTTCTAAAAGGTTTAGGGTAAGCACATTTATTGCATCAAAAATTTAGATGTGCAAATGATAAAATGAAAGTTAACTCTCTCATTTGTCACTTTACATTTGAAGTGAAAGACAAGGAGTGAGCTCTGCAAGAAACATTCCATGTGATTGAAGTGTGAAAGAGATTCCGTGTGAAAACCCTAATCTAGTGAAGAAAGATATTTATTTGTGAAACTTTTCAAATCAAAATTTATGAAGATGGCTACTCCATTGGTCATTTATATTACAGAGAGATCGCACCCCAAATTCAAAAAGTAGCCATTCAAATCTATAAAAGATGATCCGCTAGTTGCCTTTTCTTCAGTCTGGTATGGAGTTATTCATGTCGAGTATATTAGGGCTTATATTCATGATAATATTGAGGAGTTAGGAGGCTCTTAGATGTTGAATCTATATTCCAATCAACTTCTAGGAGAGAATCTCAAAGTTAATTCTGAATTCAAGGTTTTGGAGGAGAAGAACTTTGAGAAGGTTGTTAGATTTCCCATGTTTGAAGAGAATGAGTGGGTCTGGTATGTATTGATATGAATTCATGCCAAATTCATGTGGTTAAACAAGCCATTTAAGATCACAAAGGAAGAAATCAACATTGTAATAGGTTTGAACTCATCTAGTGGTTTGCCCATGCTCTATTCTATGAAGAATCAAATGGTTACCGATGCAACCGACTCTAAATTTGACAAGAGGCCTATGACTATCAATGACATTATCAAGCTAGATGTGAAGTTTACCTCTATGGTTGTCAGATACAATTTATATCACTCAAGATGAGAGAACTCTGTATTTGTTACTACAATTTATGTTGCATATCAGATGGTTAAGGAGAATAAGGAGTATGACCTGTGTGAGATACTCCGGAGCCAGCTGATGGAGAATCTGACTTTGATAAAGAAGGACAAGAAGAATACATTCAAATATGGTAGTTTGATCTTATACTTATACTTCTATTTTATGAATGAAGTTCCAGGTATTAGTAATGTGTAATGGGCTAGTGACAGGCCAATGGCAGTTCAAATCAAAGAACTTCTATATAACATTCGAGATAGTAAATCCTAGAGAACTTCTCTTTGGGGTTATTTCAAGAATTTCCAAAGTATGATGCAAGCGAGGGAAAGGATTTCTAGATTGGTTATTAAGAAGTACCAAGACTCAATTTGTTTCATGATTGACATTGATTAGTGTCTAATGGAAGCAATGGATCCTACGACAGTCTGGATCATGACTATGGGGTATGAGGTTATGGAGCAAATTTTAGAGATGTATGCTAAACATCTATTGAGTAAGCCTATTGACACCTCATAGGAGAGATTCAGTACATTTGTTGAGAAGGATTTGAAGTTGCATGCTCAGTTCAAGAAACTTGAGATAGTGAGGAAGGTGAGAAAGGATGTAGAGAAGATTGTAGAAAGCATTGGGATTATGGCACAAAAAGTTCTAGGGAAGCAAGGAAGAGGATAGTGCAAGCTGCAAAGGAGAAGCTAGTCAAGGAATATAGTCCAGTAGCCTCCTCTGGTAGATCAAGACAATCTAGAAGCTCTGTACCCTCATCTAGTCCTTCTAAGTCAGCTAGCTCTGAGAAATATCAAGACAAATCATCCGACAAAGATGGAAAGAGAAAGAAAGATAGGAGCTCAAGGGTATATGTTGAGGATGATGGAGAGATAGAATTAGATGAAGTTGTGAAGAAAATAAAGACCAAGGGCTATAAATAATCAAAAGTATCTAAGGATGATCCCTCTGGAGAAGAGAAAGCAAGAAAGAAGATGAAGATAGATTTAGACAAATCTGGTATGTCAATCAAAGATGTGGAGAAACCTTTGAATATGTGAGGTAATCTAAAACCACTGTTTGAATTTTATGATAAGTTTGATGATGTTGGTGAGATAATTCTTAAGGAAGCCACTATAAAATATTTAAACACATTCAATAGGGCTCTTGTAGAAATAATGTTAGAAATTCCTAAAAATTTATATGATGTTTTACAGATGAGAGTTAGTTCTCAAGTTGAGGATGATAGAATAAGATAGTTTATCTTAGTCAATCTATGTCCATTGATATCTATGGAAGAAATGAATAAAGATTCTCAAGGAAGCCAAAAATGAGTTTAGAAGCAAGACAAGGATAATAAGCTTATGATTGGGAAAACTAAGCAAGTGATTAAAGAGACAGAGAAGATCCTTAAGTCAGTCTTGGAGAGGAACAAATTCAATGTTGTCTCAAAATAATCTCAAGGTGGTGCTGATTCATTGGCTTCAAAAGTCCAAGATGTGCACTCTAAAGTTGAATAAGTTCTGGTAGGTGGTGAAGAGTTGAAAATGGATGTATTTGGGGATACTCAAAATCCTCTGGATCATCCAAAAGTTAAAATATTTGTGGAGACTGAGACTCCAAAAATAGAAATGGAGAATGAGACTAAAGAGAAAGAAGTTGAGATCAATTGTGGAAACAAGAGGCACTATAGGGGTAGTGAAGGAGATTTTGGAGAACTTGGACAAGGAAGAATTGTTTTACCTTGAATTGGTTCAAGGTCCTATCAATCTGGCCACACTTTCTCCCATTCAGAATTTGTAGCTAGCATCATTTTCTTAGGCTAAGGCAAGGGATGAGATGCTGAAATCTCACATTGATGACAATGAACTGCTTAGTCTTGCCTCCGGTGTCTTGGAGAAGATCATGCCTACATTTTTCAAGGAATCATCTGATACTCCCTTTGGTCAGTTGAAGAGCTTAATCAACTCATTAAGTGCTCACTTTGAATCTTTAGAGAAGTCAACAGAAGTCAAGGTTCAGAATGAGTTTGATACAAAAAGATTTAGTAAGTTGAAGGAAATGATTGCAAATGATAGGATTTTATTAGCCACTTGTGTTAAGGGTATTCAAGATGCCTTATCTAAAAGAGACAGTGTCTACAAATCATTCTTATCATTGTCTAAATTTTCTTAGGATACTAAGAAGAATATTAAGGAGCATGAGAAGCAATTAGAACATATATCTTAGTCCTTTGATCCTTTGACTACTTTTGTGGCTACTCAAGAAGGTCAAGCCATATCCTTGCTTGACAAGATTAAGAGCTTAATTCATGTTAAGGACATGGTTTTTGGTAGATTTGGTGAGCTTCGAGGTCTAACTAGTCCTAAGTTGGACACAATGCTCAATTCTTTGAATGAAGTTCAAGATTCCATGGTTATCAATAAACTAACAGATCTTTAGATGGAAGAGATGCAAGCATACCTTTTAAGTGGTCATATTTTAATTTTGAATAATCTAATGAAAGGTTGGGACAATGATTTGATTTTATTGAAAAATATTTTTGCGGATGTATTTACATTCATGTAAGTTAGAGGAGTCTATTTGTACATATGTGGTCTGCTTATATGATTTTTGTACAAATTTATTAATGCTGAACCTGTGACCTTTTCCATTGATGTCAAAGGGGGAGTATAGGGAAGTGAAAAATGTAATATTCATCTCAAGGGGAGTTTGGAGTATTGGGTTTTTGAGTTTTGTAGTGTGTGTTCATGTTTGGTATGGATTCAAACACTTAGTCATTTTTACTAAGTGTTTCCATCAACACCAAAGGAGGAGATTGTTGGCAAGAGACACTACACAGGTCATTCGGTGTTGTCATTTATGGAAAACCAAGTCAATGGACCCATCTGAATTTCTCTATTAGATCATACCAGAAGTCAGATTGAAGACTAGTTTATGTTTGACAAGCCTAGAACAAAGCATCTGATAAAGTTAAGTGTTATGGCTATTATTTCTTCTTAGGTTAATATTTTTTGTTGCAGCTATGAAGGAAGGTTAATGGATGTTTCAACTACCTTATTCCAGAGTTTTATCCTACAGTGATTATTCGTGTGTGAGTTATAAGATTTTGTGTACTAGTTTTTAGTTTGATAGTACAGAATGACCGACTTTCTTGGATAATCCTTTTACAGATTATGTGGAATGATTTTTGAATTGTTTTTATGGTCCAAGTGTTTTTTCTGATGGTTTTGGTCATGTGTAATCAATTATCTTGGTCCGCATTAGTATTTGGCTTTGGACTTAGCCGACAATTTGTACATGTTTCATAAAGTGCTAAGTTTTCTTGAGTCGACATGTAGATGATATGATTTCTTGTTGATGATATATAAGAGTGATATGTTTTATCATTTTGCATGATTGAAAGGTGTTATTGATTGGTTGTGTGCAGTTCCATGTGTATGGGATAGAGATTTGTGCTCTGGATCTTAGCAGAGCAATGAAACAAAGCAGGATAAGATAGAGTATGAAATTTTTTCTTATTGTGTTTAACTAGAACTATGATGAGGCAATTATAGATGCTATTATTAGTTCATTCACTTCATTGATTTTTTTTAATTCATTTGTAGGAAATGAGCCTCTCTTTCTTGAGTAGTAAGCTTTAGGTAGTGTGCTTGAATGCATGCACATTCTCATTATAAAACTTCTAATTGAGTATACTCATATTGTGGGTTCATCCCCAATGTGGTTTTTCCCTTGACCGGGTTTCCATGTATAAAAATCTTGGTGTTATGGTGTTGTGGTTTCTTGTTTTGCATTCTTTCATCTTTCTTTTGATTAAATGCATTAAGTGGTTGAAAGAATAGATTAAATTTAAAGTTTGCAGAACACTAATTCACCCCCCTCTCTCAGTGTTCCTTGATTCCAACAATTTAGAGGGTTTTGACCATTACTGATCAAAGATTCATACCTCTATCAAGAAGACATGATGTATCACAGACCCTTCATTGTTAGTCAAGAGAATAAAATGCACAAAAATCACATGGCATTGGGCATAATATTGAGATCCTGACTATGGGAAGCACCTACAAGGGTCTAAATAAAGGCATAAAATCCTAAGGAATGTTAATTCCTGTATGCCTAAGAAAACAATATAAGAAGACAATTCTAAAAAACACCCCAAGAATGGGTCCTCGCTTCTCTATTGAAATAACTCCTACAAGGGTTCAACAAAGAGGTTTCAGCCTTTGAAGTAAGAATTCTTGAGGAACAGGCTGCGAAGGGTACAATTCATCTTCTATTTTAGGTACCTTATTAAGAGAAGAAAGCCTACATGGCCATATGAACACCTAATTAAACAGAAAACAATCACACCCACATAAGTAATCTAGACCATATTCAAAAGGAATTAGCATAGGACACTTTGATTAATAAAATAAAAAGGCCACAGCTTCCTTAATTCATTAAGAGAAAACATGCCAAGGTTGAAGAAAGAGTTCCAGAAAATAGACAACATTGCCTGCATCTCCAGTGGTAAAACCATGATGTTTCTTAGAAAATAACTATGAATTTACAATTTTTTCAACAAAATTCACAAGTTTCCAATTAGCCATCCCCCTCTTTTACAATAAGAACCCTCGAGCTTTATATACCACACTGGTTGCTTCCTCTAGAAGGATTTACCTTGATCGTAGTTAAATAATGTGCTAAAACATATGGCACAAAGTCTTTTATTTTATTGTGCAAGTGTGCTTCTTTTATCGGTTGTTTACAAGATGTGCGCTAGCTATGGATGAAAAAGATGATCACACTTACCTTGTGAGGCTGCATATGATTGCATAGGTTAACTAAAAATAAGCTTTCTGACACTTGTCAATCTTGCGATTTAATTATGAGAATGCATGTGATCGAGCATATTCTGGGAATGTGCATTGGCATCTTTTATGAGGGTGGGGTTGTCGCAAGACATGTGTCATGTGGGTGTGCCTTTGTGAGGGAAATTCTTGTGCAAGGAGCTAAAATATCCAATGATCTAACATGTGTTTCCCATCTAGGATACATGGCTTGAGGCCCTGTTGAAGTGCTCGCAACGTGAGAAAGAAATGTTAGGATAACCAGTGAACAACTGAGAGGGGGGGGGTGAATTAGTTGTTAACATATTATATCAATCAAACCAATTAATAACCTTTAACCAGAGCATATGAACATTAAGTACCAGAATAGCCAAAACATATACTGGTAACCAATACAACTTAACAATAAAACAAATAATCAACACAATGAAACCATACCACATAACACCATGATTTGTACGTGGAAAACCTGGAAAGGGAAAAACCACGATGGGAAGCCTACCCACAGTCAGATGATACTTTTGCAGAAAGTATGTGATACAATGAGGGGCCTGCTACCACACTGCCTAGAGTGTATTGCTCATTACAAAAGAGTCTCACTGACTACAAAGAGGTTATAACCACCTCGAGATAACTGGACAACAATCCAAAAGAATGAACTACCTGAGATAGCATCTACCATGCCTGATTATAGTCACGGTTAAGCTCGATACCAGAGGCCTTTAACATCTTCTTTAAACCCAATTTGATCCTCAATGATCGACCAAAAATTCTTCACATATGATATTATATTTTCATTCCCATACCATGATCTATAATGAGATCTTACATCAATTTATACCAAGCCTAAGGCCTAAACCAATTAAGTTGGTAACATAAAAGATATTACAATAAGATCATTACATACATCCATATTACAAGGATATGCCATGTCATCTTGAGACAAAAACAACAATAAACAATCCATAAATCATCCCAGTAATGTGTAGAGAATACGTTAACATGATACCGGTCCATAACCTAGATAGGTACCAGACCTAATCTGGGTCGACCACACCAAAGTGATGTCTTCAATCAGTTGAGGCACAATCAAAGAACATCTTCAACATCCTGAAAATCCATCTAGAGGCCGCACCAACACCACTTAAGCATCCTATCCAAGATTCTCAATAAAATCTCTACTGGTAAAACCTTAAACCCATGCCAGTAAGGGTTTACAAGAGTGTATGATAACATTGATCATGAAATCAACACCAACTGACCAAAACATACTCCAGGAACATTTACCACATAAAATCAAACATACTCCATTGATCCAAACATGTTGGAAGTGTCCAACAGATAGTCCCTTCTGCCGGTAACACTAGATCTTCTGTCGATAACCAAAACCTATCTATTGGCAACCAACCATAATAGCTAGTGTTGACATCAATGACAAAACATTAATGCAACACATAACCAATTCATCCATATTGCCAACAATCTCCCCCTTTGGCATTGATGGCAACACTAGATTTGAAAAACATTTAAGTACCTAGAAATGCCAAACAAGTCTCCCCCTGTTGAAGACAACCAACAATCTCCTGAATATCAATAAATCTCCCCCTGTGAATAATATCTTTGTAAAGTTTTAAATTTATTTTTTACATCACTATCACTCCCCCTTTGACAACAATGCCAGAAATTTGACAAAAATATCAAAGCAAGAATATAAACCTCTGAATCTCAAAACTGACTACTTCCCCTGAGTAGTAGCACCACTCATTAGTGCCAGAATGAATAATATCTCTAATAATGCATGCCAGACTGATTCCAAACTACATCAATCAAGTCTCTGCCAGAGGGGCAGAAATGCCTAACCTATCTCTCAAATACTCAAATGATTCCTTAGGCAACAGTTTAGTGAATATATCTACAATCTTCTCTTTAGTGTTCACATAAACCAATTTGACTTCATTTTCTTCCACCTTGTCCTTTATAAAGTTATACTTTATTGATATGTGCTTATTCTTAGAGGGAAATACCGGATTCCTAGACATATCAATGGTTGCAGAGTTATCACAATAGATAACTACCGATTCACTACAATTTACCTTGATATCCTTCAACATTTGCTTCATCCACAAGACTTGAGTGCAATTAGTTGCTACTGCAACATACTCATCTTTTGCAGTAGATAAAGAAATGCATGATTGTTTTTTGTTGATCCATGAAACCAGTTTCTTTCCAAGAAAGAAAGCTCCACTAGAAGTGCTCTTCCTATCATCAGTATCTCCTACCCAATTCGAGTCAATATATGCACATAAATTGAAGTCATCATCTATAGAATATCATAAGCCATATTTTGTTGTTCCTTGCAAATACCGGAATATCCTCTTTACTACACATTCATGATTTTCTTTAGGATTACTTTGATATCTTGAAATAATACTCATTGCATTCATAATATCCAGTCTAGTCTAGGTTAGATATAACAAGTCACCAATCATAGACTTATACCTTGTCGAATTTACCAGTTTAGATGTATCTTTGATAGATAATTTATCACTTGTCACCATAGGAGTACTTACCGGTTTGGAATTATCCATACCAAACTTCTTCAACAATTCCCTTAGATACTTAGTTTGACAAATAAAGATGCCTTTTTTCAGTTTGAGTAATTTGCAAACCTAAGAAAAATCTCATCTCACCAATCATGGACATTTCAAATTCATTCTTCATACTATAAGAGAATTCCATGCACAATTTATCTTCTCCTCCATAAATGATATCATCAACAAATACTTGAATAATTAGAATATCATCATCAATGATCTTATAATATAAATTACTATCAGCAACACCTTTAGTAAAACCAAGCTTCAAAAGATATTTATCCAACCTTGCATACCAAGCTCTAGGAGCTTGTTTCAATCTATATAAAGCTTTCCTCAATCTATAAACAATATCTTTATCATCTGTCAGTGAAAATCCACCAGGTTGTTCAATGTATACTTCTTCCCCAAGTTCACCATTCAAGAATGCACATTTAACATCCATTTGATAGACCTTATAGTTCTTATAAGCTGCATAGGCAATAAATAGTCTAACAACTTGAATTCTAGCTACAGGATCAAATATCTCACCATAATCAATTCCTTCCATTTGAGAATATCCTTTACAAACCAATCTAGTCTTGTTTATTACAACTTGACCATCCTCATTCAGTTTATTTCTAAAAACTCATTTAGTTCCAATAACATTCTTATTTTTAGGTCAGGGAACTAAATTCCAAGTCTCATTTTTCTCTATCTAATCTAATTCATCTTCCATATCTTTTAACCAATGTTTATCTTTACAAGCTTCAATAACAGATGCCGATTCAATTTGAAAAATAAGACATATCTCTTCATTTTCCAATCTTCTTCTTGTCATAACTCCCTTGTTCCTATCTCCAATGATTCGATCTTCAAAATTATTTAATCTTACATACCTTGGTGTCTTCTGAACTTCAGGTTCACTACTCTGATCATTAGTCACAATTGAATTTTTTGATTGTACTGGTGTAACGGTCTTAGTTTCCTTTATCGATTGAGGCATTGCCAGTTCAGTTATGATCATTTCCACTATCAGCTCCTTGTCATATGATATAGATTGATTTCTGTATTGCTCATCCACTTTCATAAATTAGCACTCTGCACAATTTTATATAATCTTTTGTTATAACATCTATATGCTTTGCTTTGAATTGAATATCCAAGAAATATTCCTTCATCACATCTAGGATCAAACTTCCCAATTGAATCATCCCTTTTGATATAGCATTTACTTCCAAAAATTCTAAAATATTTAATAGTAGGTGTATGTCCAAACCATAATTTATAAGGGGTCTTACTAGTTTCACATCTGATGTGAACTCTATTGAATGTGTAGACGGTTGTACTCACTGCTTCTCTCTAGTAGATGTGAGGCAATTTGGCTTCCATCATCATGGATCTTGCTGCATCGAAAATGGTTCTATTCTTCCTTTCCACTATTCCATTTTGCTGAGGAGTCCGAGATCCAGATTACTGTCTCCTAATTCCATTTGTCTCACAATAACTGTTAAATTCATGAGAAGTGAACTCACCGCTTTGATATGATCTTAGTAATTTGATTTTCAATCCAGTTTTTATTTCAACCTTTTCTTTAAAGATCTTGAATTTCTCAAAATCTTCAAGCTCCTCCCTAAGAAAATTCACCCACATCATTATAGAATAATCATTAATTATTAGCATGAAATACCTATCACCTTGAAAGATTCTAGTCCTTGATGGACCACATAAGTCAGTGTGAATCAAATCAAGCACATCATTAGATTTATCATGTATGCTCTTAAAAGAAGTTCTAACTTTCTTTCCCAATTGGCATTCCTTACATACCAGATTATGAGGCTTCATAATCTTAGGTATATCTCTAACTGACTCAGTTGAACTAATCTTAACAATACAATCAAAATTAACATGACACAACCTCTTATGCCATAGACAAATCTCATCAATATGAGCAATCAAACATGTCTTATTACCAGTGTTCAAGTGAAAGATATTACCTCCAGCCTGAGTATCGGTTGCAATCTCCAAACCAATTTTGTTAATGATTTTGTATTTTCTATCTTTAAATTGAAGTTGAAATCCCTTTTCCACCAATTGACCAACACTCAAAAGATTATGCTTTAAACCTTCTACATAATAGACATTATTAGTATTATGCTTACCATCTAGAGAAATAGTACCTCTACCTTTGATCATACATGCTTTCTTATCTCCAAATCTGACTTGATCGCCATTGCATTCTTGTAGGGATATAAATTTACTTTTATCTCTAGTCATATGATGCGAGCATCCACTATCAATTACCCATTCATCCTTATCTTCAACTTTTTCTGCTAGGGCCTTTTCTTCATTCTTGATATCTAGTTCCAGTTCATCTTCTTTTAAAGCATAGAGCACCCATTCCTTTCCATTGTCGGATCCACTAGCAGAGTCTGCTACCAGTTCATCCTCAAGGTCATCACTTACTCCTTCCTGATCTGCTATGTAGCATTGTTTGTTTCTCTTGAATCTATATCTATTCTAATTAAGCTTAAATGATTTCTTCACTCTCTCTTCAAATCTTGCATTCCTTTCAGTACATCTAGATGCAAAATGACCAATCTTATTACATGCAAAATATTTAAAAGGTGCTTTTCCTTCATACTTACTTCCTGTCGGTCCTTTAGGTACTCTTCTAGAAAATAGGGCTTCAAGTTGCTCAAATTCTTCATCCTCTTTCCTCATATCTTCCAATTCTTTTGCATATAAGGCTTTCCAATCACTTTTTCCAATAGATGATTATGCATGAAAAATAGGTTTAGACTTTATAGCTCCATAAGGTCCAAATTCTTCAAGCTCAAAAGGAAATAATTTCCCAATCAGAATGTCTCTGTTAACTGATGTGTTTTCCATTGTTCTTAATTCATTAATTGTAGTTGCATTCATCTTGTAAGCTAGTGGAAGGGCTCTCAATAATTTGGAAACTATCTCATCTTCACTCAGAGATCCTCCACAACATTGAATTCTCATAACAATCTCATTTACTCTTTCCATAAATACAAGAATTATTTCATTGTCATCCATCTTCAAGTTTTCATATCTTACCCGGTAACCATCAAGTTTAGCAATTTTGACAGTACAGTCACCTTCATTCAGAGTTTTCAATTTATCCCACATAACTTTTATCAATGATTTATCAGTCAATCCCATGATTTGTTGATCAGTAAGTGCACACAAGAGGGCTTCTCTAGCTCTGCAATCATTTTTAATATTTTTGTCCAAGTCTGTAGGAGAAGGATTGCAAGATTTCGGATCATAAGGTGTGTATCCTTTATCACTGATCTCTCATATATCTTTTCCAAGACATTTAAGATGAGTCTCCATTCGAATTTTCTATATCCCATAATTTGTTCCATCAAGCTTAGGGATTTCTATTCTGAAAATAGTTGCTTGTGGATTTGAAGTGTTAGCTACCATATGATCTACCTCAAGCGTTTAAGCTTTTGCAAAAGAGGACCAAAGCTCTATTACCAACTGTTAGGATAACTGGTGAAAAAATGAGTTGGGGGGGGGGTGAATCAATTATTAATAGATTATATCAATAAAACCACTTAATAACCTTTAACCGGAGCATATAAACATTAAGTAACAGAATAGCAGAAACAAATACCGATAAACAATACAACTTAACAATAAAACAGATAATCAACACAATGCAACCATACCACATAACACAATGATTTGTATGTGGAAATCCTAGAATGGGAAAAACCATGATGAGAAGCCTACCCATAGTCAGATGATAATTCTGCAAACAGTATGTGATACAATCAGGGGCTTGCACATGCACGAAGGCACACTGCCTAGAGCATACTGCTCATTACAAAAGAGTCTCTCTAACTACAAAGAGGTTATAACCACCTTGAGATAATTGGACAAAAATCCAAAAGAATGAACTACTAGAGATAGCATCTACCATGCCTGATTACAGTCACAGTTAAGCTCAATACCAGAGGCCTTTGACCTCTTCTTTAAACCCAATTTGATCCTCAATGATCAACCAAAACTCCTTCACATATGATATTACATTTCCATTCTCATACCATGATCTATAATGAGATCTTACATCAATTTATACAAACCCTAAGGCCTAAACCAATTAGGTCGGCCAACTAAAAGATATTACAATAAGACCATTACATATATCCATATTACAATGATATGCCATGTCATCTTGAGACCAAAACAACAATAACCAATCCATAAATCATCTAGGTAATGTGTAGAGAACACATTAAAATGATATTGGTCCATAACATAGATAGGTACCAGACCTAATCTAGGTCCACCATGCCAAAGCGACATCTTCAATTAGTTGAGGCACAATCAAGGAACATCTTCAGCATCCTAAAAAATCCATCTAGAAGCCGCACCAACACCACTTATGCATCCTGTCCAAGATTCTCAATAAAAGATCTGTCAGTAAAACCTTAAACCCATGTCGGTAAGGGTTTACAAGAGTGTATGATAGCATCAATCACCAAGTCAATACCAATTGACCAAAACATACTCTAGGAACATGTAACACATAAAATCAAACATACTCCACTAATCCAAACATGCTGGAAGTGTCCAACAGATAGTCCCTTCTACCGGTAACACTAGATCTTCTACCAATAACCAAGACCTATCTATCGATAACCAACCATAATAGCTAGTGTTGACATCAATGACAAAACATCAATGCACCACATAATCAATTCATCGATATTGCCAACAAGAAAGTGATGAGGTTGGTCCATGTAGACAAGTATATAGACACTTGAGTTTTTATTAATGCTCTTTGTACCAGTTCAAATAGGTGTCATTTTGCTATGTTTTAAATTTCTTCTTCCTACATTTTTGTTTTGATTTACCATTTTGTGCTACGTTGACCTCATGTAGCCTATTTCCACTTCAAATTTTGTAGGATACTTTCTTTAACCATTAACATCTTTTCCTTTTTATGACCTATGTTTTTGGGTATGTGTAAGATCATGACTATGAGGGGCCAAAAAGTGGTGATATGAAAAAAATTGCTTTCTCCCCTTGCCTAAAATGCAAAATATTCGTGTTGACTTTTTCCTTAGCTTAGATGTCAGCACAGCTAGCCATGGCAAATGACCAAGCAAATCAACTATCCAATAATATCGGATATCTGATATTAATAAAGTATATATTATATTATATATGATATAATATATAGTATAATATATTATAAATTAAATATTAAATATTAAATAACATAATATTATATAATATATATTATATGTTATATAATATATAATATATAATATATTACATATTATATATTGTTTAATATATAATATTTAATATATAAGACATCCCCGAAAAAGGTTCATGTATCAGATATCCAATTCCTATGGGATTTTTTATACCCACTGAGACAACCCATGGGTCATTTTTCACCCACGGGCTGCGTGAAGTGTTGAAATCCAATATCAGATTTCATCAGATATCCGATTTGAAGGCTTTTTTTGTCAAATTTTCAGCAAAGGTATGATTTTATTGCGATTTTGTTGTCCTTTTATCAATTTTTTGCATTTTTTTATTTTGTTTTTGATTTTTTGATACAAATTAGGTTTTTTCATTTGAAATATATTTTTATTTGAAATTTGTTGATTGAATTCAAATTTTCAACTTCAATCAAGTAAAATGGGGGATAACAATGACAATACTGAACAACCACAATCGCCACAACCACCAAACCCTTCATTACCAAACCCCCCCTCAATTCAATATTTAATTGGTCAAAAGTTAAACCAATTGAGGGGCATTACAAATATTTACAATATAATACCTCGTTTATCCCCAATGTTAGCTCCACTTAATGCCATAATAAACAATGTGGAAATTGTCACTATGGAGCACAATGTCGTGCTTTTGTGGTGAGAGTCTATGAGGAATAGATATGTGGATGGCTTGACCTATGATGAGGTCGAGAATCTTGAGATATCCAAAGATAATATTGTTGCATTGTTTATCAATCCCCACACCAGACATCCCGTAGATGTTTAACTTTCCATCAAATGATGTCAAAAAGATAGTGTAAATAACTTTTGGGATCGTTGGTGAATGGTTTTTGATAGACCACCCAAAAACAATCTTGATATACCATTTTATTTCATCAAAAAATTGTATGATAAGTTTTTTTTGGGCAAGTATATGAACTACTCTGACATCAAGTCTTTCTAGGGCGTGGGTCTAGGTATGCCTCAAGATAGACTTGGGGTAGTTAGAGTATTATAGGTCTCATATGTTTCCCCTCCTCCCATTGATATCCCACCTCTAGTACAACATCCAGATATTATTGCTGAGGCAGTATCACAAGATATATCAGTTATTCACTCTTTGATTAGCCCTTTGATTTCTTAGGCTGGGGCACTAGCTCAGTCTTTTTCTATTGATAGCAGTGGATCTGGTGGTACTGAAACATCCTCTTTGGTTCCACATAGTTGTGTGCCATATACTTGTGCTATGTGTGGGCAACTATGCTTAGGTCCTATTGGAGAGTCTGTTGATCCTCCCACGGACACTAATGATTATGAGGTGCATGATATGCCCGATGCACCAAATGTGATGATAGGGAATAGAACATACCTTAGGGATTCCTTGCATGTTAGAGATGAGGAGGTACCTTCAACATACACTGATGATGTAGTGGTAAGACTTGTAATTTCATAGTACATTTTATTTTAAATAAATATTTAGAAGAGATAATATTATGTACTAATATTGATATACATCGTTTTATTTAATAGTTGATGACCAAGGAGGAGTTATCATAGGTCCATGATGGAACCTTGAGGACCATTTCATTTATCTGTGATAGCTATACGATACATATATTACTACACCTATTTGTTTACATTTTTTGTTGTACATACATGCTTGACATTTAAATTGTCATTAATTAAATTATATAGTAATATGCATGTTTATCTCATTTTACTCTTGTAGGGCACATAGTAGGAGTTTGATGTCACATGATTTAGGCTCTGGTAGTACATTTGGAGACAAGGGAAAGGTAATTGAGTGCAAACATGATTGAATTAAGAGTTTAAATAACTTATAATGATTATACATGTCTACATAGATTGATATTTTCACATACTTGTTGTCTTTATGTACAAAGAATTGTTGGCTTCACATCCTTGTTGATTGCACCCACTATACTTGAAGCAACAAAAGAGATGCCTTTGGTACATGTGTTTATTTTATTTTGTGTTTAGAAGATATAATTTGTTCCTATCATTGACAATTATATGCTAACTTGTATCAATGTTATGTTTGTGAACATATAGGTTGTCTACAAAAATATTGATGACATCCCTGCTCTCCCTATGACATATTCCAAGACTTCTTCCAAGTTTAAGATAAAATATGGAGATGAGGTAATAGAAAATCCATTTTTCAAGTTAAATTATAGTTCAGTGTATATTGATTTTTTTGTTAACTTTTTGAATGTAAATTATATATTATAACCAATCTCAATTATGGTTTGATTTTTCTTGTGCGGGATCCTTCAAAGCTGAGCAATGCTGCGAAAATGATCGATTTTGATGATCCATCAGTATTTTAGGATGTGATAGAACATTTTGGTATACTTACATGTCTATTTGGAATGTATATTTTATATATGGACATACATTTTGTTTGAGTTGGCGTTTATGCCATTTTTGTATATGGACATACACTTGTAATTATTCAACATTTTGATATATAGAAGTTGAGATTCTATATAACTTGTTCCTCATGTGCATGACGTCATTATTTTAAACTTTAATATTCAATCCAATAATTAAAAATGGTTAAATAATGAACAATAGAATATTTTTTGTATAATCTTAAAATTTGATATAATTTGTTCCATCTAAATTTTAAGTGTTAAATTTGATTTCCATTGTCAACTTCACCAAATTTAATGGCCATTTTGGTACTATTATTAATCATAACATGGATACTTAGTAATGAAAAATGAAAAATAGCAAATATTCTTCTACAACAAAACACAATTTTTTCATAACCCATTGGTTACATTTAGCAACAATACCCCATCATTAAAGCCATCTCAGCGGGGAGATACTATGAAGAGGTCCATTTTCACATATTTCATGTTAAATTTAAGACCTAAATATATGAACTCTAGGCATAAACTTATTTTTATTGTCATTTATCTACTAAAAGATACAAATTTTACCTTCCTTTCTTTTACTATCATGTCCAAATTATCTCTATCCCCCACTAAATTTAGGTATATTGTGCTTCATAATACATTGTAACAGTGGTTCCAACACGTTTGGTTAGGAACTCTTACCCTAAGCATGCTCTTGATTTTCCCCCACACTCGGTTGAACACTTAGGGCCATACCCTACCAGTGTCGTCCCTTGAGTACACTAAGTAGGAAAAATTATCAAAGTTTGACAGGTTGTATCTTGAAATCTATGTCACCTGCAAATAATCTGTTTTAACCTATAGAGTCATGTGAGGGCTTCCTACAATAGCCTGTCTTAGATTTTCAAGATTCAGAGCATTTTTTGTAGGGCAGCGATTTTTCAATTGACGAAAAAATCGTCAAATGCATTCAATCAAAAGTTACCACGGAGCCAATTTCTCATTCTACTCATCATGGGCACGAACCGTCAATTCCAACACGTCTAGTTAAGCATTCGTACCCTAGTCATGCTCCTATTTTGACCCCCCACTTGGTCAAATTCTCAAGGCCATACCCTACTGGTGTCGTCCCTTGAGTGCCCTAAGTGCGAAAAATTATGAATATTTGACACATTATATCTCAGAATCCATGGCACCTGTAAATGATCTGTTTGAACCTTTAGGGTCATGTGAGAGATACCTATAATACTTTGTCTCAGATTTTCAAGGTTTGAAGTGGTTTTCATAGGGCAATGATTTTTTAGTTGACGAAAAAATCATCAGATGCATTCAATGAAAAGTTGCCATAGAGCCAATTTCTCTTTTTTCTCATTGTGCATGTGAACCATCTATTCTAACATGTTCAGTTAGTTATTCTTACCTGAGGCATGCTCCTTTTTTTCCCCCACTTGGTCGAACGCCCAGGTCCATACCCTACTGATGTTGTCCCTTGAGCGTCCCAAGTGCAAAAAAAATCAAAATTTGATAGGTTGTATCTTAGAATCTATAGCACCTGCAAATGATCCGTTTGAACCTACATGTTCACATGAGGGTTTCATATAATAGCCTATCTTTTATTGTCATGATTCAGAGTGATTTTTCATAGGGCAACGATATTTTAGTTGATAAAAAATTGTCAGATACATTCAATGAAAAGTTACCACCCAACCAATTTCTCATTTTGCTCATTGTGGGTGCAAACCATCAGTTCCAACATATCCGGTTAGGCATTCTTACCCTAGGAATGCTCTTATTTCCCCCCCCCCACTTGGTCAAACGCTTAGGGCCATACCTTACCAACATCATCCCTTGAGTGCCCTAAGTGCAATTTTTTTTCAAAATTTGACAAGTTGTATCTTGTAATCTGTGGCACTTTTGAATGATCTATTTGAACATGCAAGGTCACGTGAGGGATGCCTACAATCGCCGATCTCAAATTTTTAAGATTTAGAGCGATTTTCGTAGGGCAGCGATTTTTCAGTTGACAAAAAAATCGTCAAATGCATTTAATGAAAAGTTGCCACGGAGCCAATTTATTGTTATGATTTTCATGGGCATGAATCATTGGTTCCAACACATACAGTTAGGCATTCTCACCCTTGGAATGCTCCCTTTTTTTCCCCCACACTCAGTCAAATTATCATGGCCATACTGTTAGGACCCAGAGGCAACTGAGAGGGGGGGTGAATCAATTGTCAAATAATTTCCACTCAAATATAACTTAATCAAACTTGATACTCAATACCGGTAAACCAAACTTAATGTCGGTTAACAGATTAAAAGTTAATATCAATACCAGTGAAACTTAATGCATGAAACAGAAAGAGAAACAACATCCACAACACATAACACAGAGATTTGTATATGGAAACCATGTAAAGGGAAAAACCACAATGGGAAAACTTACCCACAATCAGATGATACTACTACAGATAGTATGTGTGTACAAATGGAGTCTGCACATGCAAAAAGGCCAACTACCTAGAGCTCACTTCTCAATCACAAGATGGGAGTCACACTGACTACAATTGGATGATTAAATCCAATGATAATGTACTACTCAAAGTAGCATCTTCTATGCTAGATTCAGTATGGGTTAAGCTCTGATAATCTCCTTTAAACCTTCCTTGAATCTTCAAATGATGTCTACATGAGTAGCTCTTCTTATATTCGCATATACCGAATATCACAACCTTACCATACCATATTACATACCATATCATAATCTCACAAATAAGATCTTACATATATACCAAAACCTAAGACCAAATGTGTAGGTCAGCTCACTAAGAATATTACAATAAAATCAATTACAACAAGTAAGTCAAGATGAGATGCATCATGTCGGCTCAACAACAATACCAATTAATTAAATCATCTCCATAACATGTCATGCTAGTCTAGAATAGATAATGCATGCCAGTCCATAACCTAGACCAATCTGTCGGTAATGATAAATATGTCAATCCGATTAGACCAATAATCAAATCACCAAAACCAAATGTCCAAACCATGTCTTCGACATAACCAAGTGATCTCTAGATGATAACAAGTCATCCTTAGTGTCAGTGAACAACATAACTTGTCGGTGAACCAAATACCGGTGACTGTGCTTTAGTCACTGAACTTGCTAGTGAACATAACCAAAGCTCTCAAGAAAGATAAGTGTTGATAAGTGTTGACATCAATGACAAAACCAATGCAACATATCCATAATACCAACAATCTCCCCCTTTGGCATTGATGGTAACACAAGATGGAAAAACCATCTAAGTGCCAAAGCAAAAATGCCGAAAACCAAAAAAACAACAATCTCCAGAATAGATCAATACCAAGAATAAAAATAAAAATGCAAAGAGTAAAAATCTCTCCCCCAATGAATAATCTCCCCAAGGGATAATGTGTTTTTCCATAGATATCTCTCCCCCTTTGACAGAAAATTCCAAAGCAATACAAATACTAGATACAACCAGTTCATAGAACCAATTAAATACCAACTACTCCCTCCAAGAAGTAGCTCTCCTTCATCAAAGCCGGAAAAAGGTTTCTCTATAAATTCTGGCGGTTTGATACCAAGCATCAACTGTGTAAGTCTGTACCAGTGAGGGTATAACCCTAAGCTACTCTCTGAGATATTCAAAAGTTTCCTTAGGCAAAGGTTTAGTAAAGATATCTGCAATCTGCTCTTTAATATTCACATAAACCAATCTCACATCTTTTGCTTCAACATTTTCTTTCAGAATATTATATTTGATTGAAACATGTTTAGTTTTGGAGTGAAATACCGGATTCTTAGATATATCAACTATTGCTAAATTGTCACAATAAATGATTATAGGTTCTTTGCATTTTACCTTTATGTCCTTCAACGTTTACTTAATCCATAATACTTGAGTACAATTAGTTGCTGCCACAACATATTCTGATTCTGATGTTGATAATGATGTACAACTCTGTTTCTTGCTCAACCATGAAATCGATCTTCTACCAAGAAAGAATGCCCTATTAGTGGTGCTCTTTCTATTATCTACATCTCCTACCCAATTAGCATTGGTGTATGCACATAAATCAAAATTTTCATCTTGAGGATACAATAAACAAAAATTTGTTGTGCCTTGTAAATACCGGAAAATCCTTTTCACTGTTGATTCGTGATTTTCTTTAGGATTACTCTGAAATCTTGAAACAATACACATTGTATTCATTATATTAGGTCTTGTTTGTGTCAAATACAGTAAACCTCCAATCATAGATTTGTATCTTGTCGGATTAACAGGAGCTGAATCATCCTTTAATGATAGTTTATCAGTTGTAGTCATAGGATTACTTACTGGTTTAGAGTTTTCCATACCAAATTTCTTCAGTAATTCCTTCAAGTATATTGATTGACATAAGAATATACCTTTATCAGTCTATGAAATCTACAATCCTAAAAAAGAATTTTATCTCCCCAATCATAGACATTTCAAATTCTTCCTACATCTTATTAGAAAAGTCTTTACACAAACCATCTTCTCCTCCAAAAATGATGACATCAACAAAAACTTCAATAACCAAGATGTCTTCATTAGTCACTTTGAAATATAAGTTGTTGTCAGCATTACCTTTAGTCTAACCAAGCTTCAAAAGATATTTTTCTAATCCAGCATACCAAGCTCTAGGAGCTTGCTTTAATCCATATAAAGCTTTCCTTAATCTACAAACCATATCTTTATCTTTTTTCAATGAAAATCTATTAGGTTGTTCAATGTAAACTTCTTCTTCAAGATCACCATTCAGAAATGCATATTTAACATTCATTTGATATACTTTATAGTTTTTGTGTGCTGCAAATGCAAGAAATAATCTGACTGCCTCAATTCTAGCTACCAGTGCAAAGGTTTCATTGTAATCAATTCCCTCTTTCTGTGAATAGCCTTTACACACTAATATTTCTTTATTTCTGATTATGTTACCATCTTCATTAAGTTTTTTTCTGAATACCCATTTAGTTCCAATTACATTTTTATTTTTAGGCCAGGAAACTAATGTCCATGTATTGTTCTTTTCAATTTGTTCTAATTCATCGTCCATAGCTTTAATCCAATGTTTATCTTCACATGCCTCAATAAAAGATGCTGGTTCAATTTGAGAAATTAAACATACCTTTTCATTTGTTAGTCTTCCTCTTGTCATAACTCCTTGATACTTATTCCCAATTATCTGATTTTCAGAGTGATTCAGTCTTACATACCTAGGTGTGTTCACTTGCTGCTTTTCATCAGTCACTATGGAATTTTCTGATGATGCCTGTGTGACTGGATCAACATTATGTACCGGTGCACTCTGTATAGGTTCATTTGTGATTATCTCAATTGCCGGTTCAGAATCCATAGACCTTGAATTTCTTCTAAAGTGTTCATCTATCTTCACATTTGCATTCTCAATGATTTTCTCCAATCTTTTATTAAAACATCTAGATATGCTTTTCTCTTAGATGAATAACCAGGAAATATTCCTTCATCACTTCTAGGATCAAATTTACCAATATACTCATCTCTCCTAATGTAACATTTGCTTCCAAATATTTTGATGTACTTAAGAGTAGGAATATTACCAAACCATAATTCATAGGGTGTCTTATCAGTTTCACCTTTGATGTGAAATCTGTTGAAAGTGTAAACCACTATATTCACTACTTCTCTCCAATACACATGAAGTAGATTTGCTTCTGATATCATACTTCTAGCTGCATCCAGAATAGTTTTGTTCTTCCTTTCAACAACTCCATTTTGTTGAGCTGTCTGGGGTGCTGATAGTTGTCTTCTAATCCCATTCACTTCACAAAATGTATTGAACTCCTTAAATGTAAATTCACCTCCTTGATCTGATCTTAAACATTTTATTTTCTTACCAGTTTCATTCTCTACAAGTGCCTTGAATAATTTGAATTTCCCAAAAGCTTTTGATTTCTCCCCGAGAAAAGTAACCCAACAAATTCTAGAATAATCATCAATAATTAGCATAAAGTATCTATCTCCCTGTAGACTCTTGTTCTTGCCGGACCACATAAGTTAGTATGAATTAAATCAAGAACATCATTGGTTTTCTCAAAAATACTCTTGAAAGTTGTTCTAACTTGCTTTCCCATTTGACATTCCTTACATACTAAATTATGAGGTTTTACAATCTTAGGTAAATCCCTTACTGCCTTAGATGAACTAATCTTTACAATGCAATAAAAATTCACATGACAGAGTCTTTTATGCCATAACCAACTTTCATCAATATGTGCAATCAAGCATGTCTTTTCATTGTTATTCAAATGAAAGATATAACCTCTATTCCGATTATTGGTTGCAATCTCCAAACCAGTTCTATTCATGATTTTGCATTTACCATTCTTTAAATATAGCTGAAATCCTTTTTCAACTAATTGACCAACACTCAAAAGATTATGCTTCAAACCTTCAACATAATAAACACTATCAGTATTGTGTTTACCACCAAAAGTTATAGTGCCTTTTCATCTGATCAAACAAGCCTTGTCATCTCCAGATCTTACTAAACCTCCATTATATTCCTGAAAAGATAAGAATTTAATTTTATCACTAGTCATATGATGTGAACATCCAGAATCTATAATCCATTTATCCTTTTCTTCAATTTTAGCTACTAGGGCCTGTTCTACCAATGGATCAGTAGGTGTTAGTTGATCTTTTGTTATTGCAACAAAAGCCCATCCATTGTCCATTGATTTTTCATCAGAATCATTAGTAACTCCTTCATCAACATAGTAACATGATTTGTCTCTATTATTCTTAAATCTGTATCTCTGATATTCAGGGTTAGGCTTATATGTTCTTTTAGCTTCTTCTCTCAATCTTGCATGTATGTTAGGACATATAGATGATAACTTAATGATGAACAATGAGTACCAAACTGGTACTAAGAGGGGGGGTGAATCAGTACAGACACAAAAACTTTTCCTGAACCTGTTTGACTGTAAATAGTAAACTTGACTGACAATCACTAACACCAGTCTGAACCAGATTACTATCAGTTAAACACAATGTGACTCTGACATACATAAACAAAAAATAATTAGCTTCCCATACAACCTACTCCCTCATTTCCACTTTATCCTTATGCATAAATAGATAATCTATCATCAGAGATACAATGATTTACTAGATCAACACGATTCACCACTGAACAAGAAATAACAAAACATCACATGAGAGAGGCATCACACATTACACACATATTTTTCACATGGAAACCCAACTGGGAAAAACCATGGCAGGGATGAATACCCACAAGTTGTTTTTGAACTCTTTTAGAAGTCCGCTCTGTTAGGAGCCTAGTCCGATTAGAGACTGTTACAATAGGTTTTGTTAGGAACCGATCCTGTTAGGGATCACCTGGTTAAGGGATGGCTAGAATACCCGATTAAAGGTTAAACCCTGTTAAAGGTTACCTTGTAAGAGGATTTTATGAACTCAATGGTTTTGAGTCACCCTATTAAAGGATTTACTGCAAGCTGGTTAAAGCTACCCTGTTAAGGGATTTTTGAACTATTGAGGTGGTTAGAGATCAACAGGTATTACAATGATCTAGTAAATAGCACTCAATGCTAATGCAGACCTGCTTTAGTTCCTCCCTTCTGTACACACTATATGCAGGTATTAATCCTCTCAACTGGTCTGGCAAGAATCACGTATCTCTACACTTAGATACATACACAACATTTGCCAACAACCTCAACATGAAGAACACTGTCGACCTTATAGGAAATAGATAGGTTGGTAGCATAAGCCCTAAACCCTAAAACATTTAGATTGAGAAATTTGGACGGTTCAATCCTGACCATTGAACACTTTGCATTTGAATACAATAGTCTTGAATAGATCTCAAGACATTCTCCATCGTTCGTTCTTCACCGCTTCGTGGAGGCGATAACCCATCATGCATTCTCCGCTGTTTACAAAGACTTCACACATTCCCGAGGTAGATAGGATCAATCTCCTTCATGCAAGATCCTTCACGCGCACAAGGCTGACATGGTAACATGATCTGATCTCCATTATAATGCTAACTCATCACACGATGTCATCGGTTGAATTACACAGGCTTGGAACACTTCAACTGGAAACCTCAAGACTGAGACTACCAACCGATAGTCATGCCATATGAACACTTGAAACAAAAAATTTCATATATCAGTTTCGGTTCTCACTTTGACATACCGGTTCACTTGGACAAACATACTGCTTCACCTTTTGCACATATGCTAGTTTACAACATTATACCAATTCACTTGCCAGTTGCTTAACTTTAATAAAACCAATTCTCTTCAGCATATTACCGGTTCACTTTTGAGAATATTGACATCAATGACAACATACAATGTCACCATGTTATCATACTCTACACTTATAGCAACAATAGATGCCATATGACCAAGTTTATTGCAGTTAAAACATTTAAATGGTGCTTTACCTTCATACTTACTTCCAATAGGACCTTTAGGCATTTTCCTTGCAAATAGTGCTTCAAGTTCTTCCAGTTCTTCATTTTCCCTCCTAATGTCTTCAAGTTTTGTTGCATAAAGTGCTTTCCAATCAAATTTATCAACTGATGATGAAGATGTTGTAGACGATGATGCTTTGAAGGCTAAATCTAATTTAATTATAGCAACATGACCAAATTCCTCAAGCTCAAATGTTGAAAGTTTTCCAACCAAGGTATCTCTAGATACTGATGTATTAGGCATAGTTCTCAACTCATTAATAGCAGTTACTTTCATTTTGTATGCCGGTGGCAATTCTCTTAAAACTTTAGAAATGTAATTTCATCTTCACTTAAGGAACCTCCACAACATTATATACCCAAAATAATTTCATTATCCCTTTCCATAAAAGCAAAAAATCTTTCATGTTCTTCCATTTTCAAATTTTCATACCTAACTCGGAAGCATTCCAGTTTTGCAATTTTGACAGTGGTATCTCCTTCATTCAATGTCTCCAATTTATCCCGAATAGTTTTAGCAGTAGACCAGTCTGATAATCCTATGATTCGTTGATTTGACAAGGCACTCAAAAGTGCTTCTCTTGCTTTGCAATCATTCTCTTGATCCTTACTCAATGTAGGGGGATTAGGTTGACCTAGTGTAGGACCAACATAGCCATTTTGTGTAACATCCCATATGTCTTTTCCAATGCAATTCAAATTTGTCTCCATTTTGATCTTCCATATACCATAGTTAGTTCCATCAAGTTTCAGACTGTCCTTCCTGAAATAGTTAGTTGCCACAGAATCTCCTCGAGTTGTTAAACTTCTACAAAAAGAGGACTTAGCTCTAATACCAATTGTTAGGACCCAGAGGAAACTGAGAGGGGGGGTGAATCAATTGTCAAATAATTTCAACCCAAATATAACTTAATCAAACTTGATACTTAATACTGGTAAACCAAACTTAATGTCAGTCAACAGATTAACAATTAATATCAATATCGGTGAAACTTAATGCATGAAATAGAAAGAGAAACAACATCCACAACACATAACACAAAGATTTGTATGTGGAAACCCTGTAAAGGGAAAAACCATGATGGGAAACCTTACCCACAATCAGATGACACTATTGCAAATAGTATGCGTGTACAAATGGAGTCTGCACATGCAGAAAGGCCAACTGCCTAAAGCTCACTACTCAATCACAAGATGGGAGTCACACTGACTACAATTGGATGACTAAATCCAATGATAATGTACTGCTCAAAGTAGCATCTTCTATGTTGGATTGAGTACCAGTTAAGCTTTGATAATCACCTTCAACCTTTCTTGAATCTTCAAATGATGTCTGCATGAGTAGCTCTTCTTATATTGGCATATATCAAATATCACAACCTTACCATACCATATTATATACCATATCATAATCTCACAAATGAGATCTGACATATATACCAAAACCTAAGACCAAATGTGTAGGTTGACTCACAAAGAATATTACAATAAAATCAATTACAACAAGTAAGTCAAGATGTGATGCATCATGTTGGCTCAGCAATAATACCAATTGATTAAATCATCTCCATAATGTGTTGTGCTGATTTGGAATAGATACGCATATCGGTCCATAACCTAGACCAATTTGTCGGTAACAACAAATATGTCAACTTGATTAGACCAATAATAAAATCACCAAAACCAAGTGTCCAAACCATGTCTTCAACATAACCAAGTGATCTCCAGATGATAACATGTCATCCTCAGTGCCGGTGAACAATATAACTTGTTGGTGAACCAAATACTGTTGACTGTGCATAAGTCTCTGAACTTGCTGGTGAACATAACCAAAGAACTCCAAAAAGATAAGTGTTGATAAGTGTTGACATCAATGACAAAACCAATGCAACATATCCATAATACCAACACATATCCTACTGACGTCATCCTTTGAGCGTCCTAAGTACAAAAAATTATCAAAATTTCACATTTTCATAATTTGTGGCACTTATGAATAATCCGTATGAACCTATAGGGTCACGTGAGGCCCCTCTACAATATCTTATCTCATATTTTAAATATTCAGAGCAACTTTCCTATGGTAGCATTTTTTTTGTTGACACAAAAATCATTTGAGGCATTCAAAATTTTGAGGATCTGTAATTATGGAAGCACTAGAGTCATCCCCAGTAAAAAATCTTAAGCTTATATATCTGTGCACTATTAGGTGAGGTATAATTTGTGAAGAGTTGAACTCAGGATCCTTTTGTGTGCATGACAAAATCCCTTAAGATTCTAGAGGCATATTATTTTCTTTCTCAAGACAAGGTGTGATAACGTAATGTTTGGGTTCAACCCCAATCTACTAGGTGGGTTTACCAACAAAATCTCTCTTTTGTGGGAGAGAAACTTTTGACATTATGGTGTAAATTGATTAGTAGAAAACCATCATCTACTGTGGAATGAATTTTTTTCATAATCCACTTGTTACATCCAACAACAATCCCCGACTATTAAAGCTATCTTAGTAGGGAGACCATTGGAGAGGTCCATTTCCACATGTTGCTAGTTAAATTTAAGACCTAAATATATGAACTTTGAACATAAACTTGTTTTGATTGTCATTTTTCTACTCAAAGATACAAATGTCACCTTCCTTTACATTATTATCACATGCAAAATATCTCCACCCCAAGTTAAGGTAGACATATTGAGCTTCATAATGCATTGTACCTTCCATTCCTTAAGCTCTCCTTTCAGAAGAACGACAACACTCTTTTCTTCTAGTAGATAAACCATATTTTTCCATGGTTTAAGGAACAATTGCAATCCAAAACCATGACAAAAAAATTTAAGTTACTTAACCCAACAAGACATTAGATTGCATTAATTTATTGCACTTTTTAAACATTACAATTCACACACATGCGGATCTTTGTATGAGTTTCACATATATACATACACACACATATAAATAGACATACATATGTGTGTGTGTGTGTGTGTGTGTGTGTACATATATACATACACACATGCATACATACATGGATGTATATGGACAATAACTATATAGCCACAAAACTTGAAACATCCATCATTGAACATCGTTGAACAAAATAAAATGCTATTGTGTGTGTGTGTTTCTATGTATATGTATATGTTGTTGGCTATTTGGTGGAATTTACTATGTGTTGCACTGATGTTTTGTCATTGATGCCAACACTAGCTGTTTGGATGCTTTACCAACACCCTTTTGGTCCCGGTAGATTGAGTGGTTTTCTGGTTGGTTTTGATCCGACATAATCTGGTAGGTTCTGGTATAGTTTGGTTATGGAATTGGCTTGTTCATGGTACTCATTTTCATATTCACTAAGTTGGTTTTGGTTTGGTGATCGAATGCTATCCTATTTGCTTAGAAGCTTGGCTTCTTGTTCTGGCAAGGGTTTCACCAGCATAGCTTTTGATGAAGATATTTGATGAATTGCATAAGTGGTGTTGGTGCAACTTCTAGTGGATTTTCAGGATGTTGATGGTGATCATGTTCGAGACTTGGTGGATGGAGATCATTGTTGTAGCATGTGGACCTATATTGGGTCATAGTTGATCTAGGTTATGGGCTTGCTTTAATGTAACTTATGGATTGGACCTCTTGATGTGTTTCTGGGATGTCTTATGTGTTGGATATTATCTATTTGGTCCAAGGCTGACATGGTTTGTAATTATGTAATTGGTTTATTATTTGGTGGCCAACCTGATTGTTTATGGTCAAGGGTTTGTATATATAGATGTTAGATCTCATTGTAGATCATAATATATGGTAGAAATCAAGGGATTTGGATATGTAATGTGCGAATAATGTAAAATCATCAGGCAGAGGAATTGGTCAATCATTGGAGATTGAATTGGGTTTATGTAAGAGGATTTAGTCCTCTGGTATTGAACTTAACCAGAACTGTACTCAGGCATAGGAGATGGTATCTTTTGTAGTTCAACACTTCTCCAGATTGTAGTCTAGATTTCTATGTAGTCAGTGAGGCTCCTTTTGTGATGAGCAGTGTACTCTAGGTTGTTCGCCTTCCTGCAAGTGCAGTCCCCTCAATTGTAATTCACATACTGCAGAAGTATCATCTGACTGTGGGTAGGCTTCCCACCATGGTTTTTCCCTTTACCAGGTTTCCATGTATAAATCTTGGTGTCATATGGAGGGTATTTATTCTATGATTATTGTTTATGCTTAATTGGTTTACCTACTATTTAGGTTCTAGTAGTTAAAGATTTAATTGCTAATGGTTTCAGGAATCTGTGACAACTGATTCACCCCCCCTCTCAATTGTCTTTTGATTATTTGAACTATCTAACAATTGGTATTAGAGGTTTGGTCCTCTCTATAGAAAGATTAACCTTTTGAGGAAGATCTTATGGTGACTAATAGTTCAAGTTCATCCAGTTCATCTGGAGCTATCTTTTGGAGAGATATTCAAAGGCTTTATGGAACAAATTACACAGTATGGAAGATTCAGATGGAGACTCATCTGAGATGTCTTGGCAAGGAGATTTGGGAGATCACATAGAATGGTGTCACACCTTAGAGTCTAGCATCTAGCAATCCTTCTTTGACAAAATTGGATAAGGAGCTTGAGAATAATTGTAGAGAAAAAGAAGGCCTCTTGTGTGCACTTTCTGATCAACAAATAATGGGATTAACTGATAAATCATCTGGAAAGGCTATATGGGACAAGTTGGAGAATCTTAATGAAGGTGATCCTATAGTGAAGATTGCTAAACTTGATGGTTACCGGGTGAGATATGAAAACCTAAAGATGGAAGAAGATGAAAGGATTACTACATTGATGGAAAGGGTAAATGAAATTGTTATGGGATTTCAATGTTGTGGTGGAACTTTGAGCGAAGATGAAATTGTTTCTAAAGTTCTAAGAGCCCTACCACCGGCTTACAAAATGAAGGCTAATGATACTAATGAGATGAGAACAATGGCTAATACATCTATCAACAAAGATACCTTGGTTGGGAAACTATCTGCTTTTGAGCTTGAAGAATTTTGACCTTCAGGAGCTGTGAAGACTAGACGTTATTTTCATGCATCTACATCTACAACCTATAAGAAAGATTGGAAAGATTTATATATAAAGGAATTAGAAGATATGAAGAGAGAAGATGATGAGTTTGAGGAACTTGAAGCACTATTTTCTAGAAGAGTACCTAAAGGACCGGTAGGAAGTAACTATGAAAGAAAAGAACCCTTTAAAAGTTTTGCATGTAATAAGATTGGTCATTTTTCATCTAGATGTCCTGAAAGGAATTCAAGATTTGAAGAAAGAGTTAGAAGATCTTTTAAGCCTAACCCTGGATATCAGAACAAGTATAAGTACAAGAAAAATAGAGATAAATCATGCTACATAGCGGATAAGGAAGGCATTACTGATTCTGATGATGAGCCAATTGAAGACTCTGCTAGTGGTTCTAGCAATGGGAAGAAATGGGTACTCTTGGCTATCAAGGAAGATGATCCAACACTGGAAGAGAATGTACCTGAAGAGAAGGCACTTGCTGCTAAAATTGAAGACAAGAATGAATGGGTAATTGACAGTGGTTGTTCACATCATATGACTGGAGATAAAGGGAATTTTCTATCTTTGCAATAATTTGATGGTGGTCTAGTTAGATTTGGATATGACAAAGCATGTATGATCAAAGGAAAAGGAACTATATCACTAGATGGTAAGAACAAAACTGACAATGTTTATTATGTTGAAGGTTTAAGGCATAATATTTTGAGTGTAGGACAATTAGTGGATAAGGGATTTCAATTACAGTTCAAGGATGGAAAATCCAAAATCATTAATAGATCTGGCTTGGAGATTGTAACCGGTACATAGACTAAAGGTAACATATTTTATTTGAACTCCGATGAAAAGAAATGTTTGATTACACAAGTTGATGAGAGTTGGCTATGCCATATAAAAGGTTGTGTCATGTGAATTTTGATTGCATTGTAAAGATCAATTCAACTAAGTAAGTTAGGGATATACCTAAGATTATGAAGCCCTATAATCCGGTATGTAAAGAATGTCAAATGGGTAAACAGGTCAGAACCTCTTTTAGGAGTATACAAGATAAATCAAATGATGTTCTTGATCTTATTCATACTAATTTGTGTGGCCCTGCTAGAGTTAAAAGTTTTCAAGGTGATAGATATTTCATGTTAATCATTGATGATTATTATAGAGTGATGTGGGTTACTTTTCTAAAGGAAAAATCTAAGGCATTTTAAAATTTTAAAATCTTTAAGGCTAAAGTGGAAACTGAGACAGGATTGAAGATTAAATTTTTCAGGTCAGATCATGCTGGAGAATTCACTTCTGGTGAGTTTAATAACTTTTTGTGAGAAGCATGGTATAAGAAGACAATTTTCTATTCCACGGACACCTCAACAGAATGGAGTTGTGGAAAGGAAGAACAAAACTATCTTGAATGTTGCTAGAACAATGATGATGGAAGCTAGTCTACCTCATATCTACTTAAGAGAAGCAGTGAGAATAATGGTTTATACATTCAACAGAGTACATATCAAAGGAGAAACCGGTAAGACACCTTATGAATTATGGTTTGGCAATACACCTACAGTTAAGTTTTTTAGAATCTTTGGTAGTAAATGTCATA